>NC_134700.1:263098501-263243501 GCF_043290135.1 Rhipicephalus microplus | reverse complement strand
GGGATTTGCCTTATCAAGCGACGAACTTTCCAATCTTATCAATGGTGGTCGCGCAATCTTTGAATCGAGCTTGAATGTTCTAGTCTCGCGCGCATTCTTAACAAATCGATGTACTACGGTCGTGAAGTTTCTCGAAGACTGAAGCGTTATCGGCGCCGAGCATTGCTAACAGTCTTCGTGGGCGTAAACAGGTAAATCGAAACGAACCCACGTAGGAATATGTACTACTGCAATACCACTGTCACATTGGGTTAACGTAAATTGTAGTTAGGCGCCATCCAGTGAAGTTGACTTATGTAGCATTCCAGGACTACCATCCTCAAGAGTACCAGAGCTGCATATCAGCTTACCACTTCTGGTGTTGCTGATACCCACGTTGCTGTTGGCATCGTTACGCAACTGTAAACAAGTGGTTATAAAAGACAAACGCGGCTGTTTAACGCATCTCTGTGCGTGCATTTGTACATATATTTAGTGCCACTCTCTAATGTATATCTCAATAACAAAATTACAGCACAGTCACCTTCCATCCGCAATCTTCGCATAACGCCGATTCCCTAGGTACGTGGGATTTGCCGATTTGTTTTTTCGCCTATTGTCACAAACACTTTTTCTCGTTCGTTCTTCTACAACCTATTTCTTATTACGAAGTGCAGGGTAGCAAACCGGAATCTTCCTCGGGTTACCTTTATTACCTTTATCTCTCCCTCTGATTTACTAATTGCCGTTTTGAAGAATCAATTATACTTCATAAAAACTAGGCACTGTACATTGTCTTGAATATCAACACAGCACTTCACTCTTGTTTCATTTCAGTTTTGTTTAGTTGTGTAAGTGCCTTTGAACAAAAGAATACGTTGGAGAGACGAACTAGGCAAAACGATAACATACTCCAATAACAGTTTTTTGCACCGGTATTGCGCAGATAGTATTGAATGAAACGTTACTGTACTTTTGTGGAAGTTGGTCACGTATCAGCACTGCCTTTTTTACCAACTGCGACGTACGAATAAAAAATAATGCGCCCTCGCGCGTTCTCACTTACTATGAAATTGATTGATACATGGAGTTCAACGTCCCAAAACCACCATATGATTATGAGAGACGCCGTAGTGGAGGGCTCCGGAAATTTCGACCACCTGGGGTTCTTTAACGTGCACCCAAATCTGAGCACACGAGCCTACAACATTTCCGCCTCCATCGGAAACGCAGCCGCCGCAGCCGGGATTCGAACCCGCGACCTGTGGGCCAGCAGCCGATTACCTTAGCCACTAGACCACCGCGGCGGGGCATTACTATGAAACCGCTTATCTCATCTGGAAGGCGTGCAACGCAAAACGATCCGCTGTGTATTTAATACAATCGTATACTGATTCACCAACATAACTTTCGATGAAAGTCGAATTACTAATCATAGAAAACATAGCAATGATGGCGAGAATAAAGACCCTATTTTAATGTTTGAATGGCGAAATTAAGGTTGACGCCACTAAGTTAATCTCATTAAACACTGTTGCGAAGCGCGCCTCCGACGACGTTACGAAGGGCGCTACGAATCTCACCGCTGCAACCACTGTTTCGAAAGACGGCGACGCCAACACGGTCCCGAAGGCGCCACTGCTCCGAATTCCATTCCACCGGGAAGGTCACCAGCCGTTTGGTAGCGTAGGTTTCTCATCTCGCGACTGCTTCTGCGCAGAGCTGATAGACGAGCGGACGAGACGACGGTGAGTTAAACAAGGTTTATGTACAGCACATTTATATACAGAGGCGTTACAAATTCGGCACTGGGGCCGACAGAGACGCGAAGAGCTTCTTTCTAACACATAGCTCTACTCTCAAATGGGTCTGCTGCTAACACATAGCTCAAATCTTTATCACATAGCTCTCCTCTCTGACACACAGCTCAACTCTCTATCACATAGCTCTCTTCTCTGACACACATGTCTGCTCTCACATAGGACTGCTGCTCGCGACGCGCCGCAGGGCTTCTTTTATATGCACCGGGTCCAACCCAAATGTCCAACAAGAAGCGCCGCTTGTCGTGAGGTCGGAATCCTCCAATGGGGTCGCCGCTGGGCCGCGTCCTTCTTTCTCATCGAATCTGGAGAGGCTACGCTGCAGGTGGCTGCACCCAAGGACGAGTGACGTCGCCAGGCATTGCGTCAGACCCGCCAGACAGGAAGACGCCGGTTGTTTACTCGACGGGCGCGCGGGCTGAGGTGACTCACGGCACGTGCGCGCCAGCAAGGTGCCGTCGCGTGATGACGCCGTTGAGTTGTTGATCGCGTCAGGCGGGCTCGCGTGCTGGCCTTGACACAGATTGCCTTTTTCAGAGGCACGGACGTTCGCTGTGGACTCGCAGGCATAACAACACCCACAAAGGCCTCTATGACGCAAACCTTAGCAAACATTAGGTGAATACTCAACTAAGAGCAACAGTGCCTTAGATTTTCTTGTCTTATTTTTCTCTGGAAATTAGATAATGGAATGAATTAGGTAAAACGATAACTAATTTCAAGTACATAAACTATTGTGTAAGACCATTGTAAAAAGTGCTGATGACCACGCAGATGCAGAAGCCATTCTGTTCGTCGTGTTTTTCCTCCTAGAAATTATACTTTACTGTGCAGTGTTATTATCCGAACAGTAAGTCAGCATTTTTTTTTTTCGTAAACGCTAATGCAAGAGTGTATCGTAATATTGTGCTTATGTAGTTAAGTGCATCGGCTGTGACTAATGAGTTTTTTTTTTGCTTACATGTACGTATTTGAAGATGCCGATAGTTGTGCGAAGTACTCAAATTTTTCTCTTTTGTTTAAGCTGTTGCGCTTTTCTGGACCATTTTTTTCTGATTATTCTTTTTCTAGTAACGTTCATAAAAGTTATGTTTTAATAATACACATACTGTACCTAAATGTATTGGCCGCGACTGAAGGAGTCTCTTTTCTTTTTCTCTCTTTCCTATTTTATATGAACGTATCTGGAAAGGCGCATTATCATGCGATTTACTTACATTTTTTACTGTTCTTGATCCTGTGGCTTTCTGTGGACGCTATTGTATAGTTATTGCAGCAGTTTAATTGTAGTCTTGTTCTAAATAGTTTTGAGTGCATTATCCAAATTTTCTTTTGTTCTCTTTTCTTAGGTGACACTCTAACATGTGTTTCTCCTGCAATGATCTCGAATGGAGCAGGCAGTATTGTTGAATAAAAAAAATATGCGCACTAAACGACTCGCAGTATTCTAATGCGCTAATGGATTCGTATAGCTTCAGCGTCCCGAAGCAGCTGAAAGCTCGTCGTTGTGGGAGAAATGTGCGTCCATATTCGAAGCGATTCTTATTCGTTAACATGGCAAATTTGTTCTATGTGTAATGTTCGCGAACAGTCATGACATGCACGACTTCATCCCGCACGGCTCTCACAGCCACCGAATTACGCCGAACAAGGTCTAATTCAGTACGTGTCGGAAAGAACGGTGCTCGAGGTGCTTACCATCGGCACAACAGCTATACCGCTCGCTGTTCTCACTATTGTTCACAGCGTAGCGCATCGCTAACGACAGACTGTTTCGTCCAGCCAGCTAAAGCGATTTCTCCGTTTTTTTTTTTTCATGCATGACTGAGGAGACCCAAACGAAGACGCACAACTATTCACTGTATTTTCTAGGCATAACCATTTGGACGAGACGTAATGGTGCTGGTTTGGTGGCGGCTTCCAACGGAAAAGTCCCATATCGGATTCTACCGTTGCTTCTCTGTCAGGGTCCACGGTGATAGTAAGTCGCACCTTAAGCTCTCGGATCGTTGGTTGGTTCGTCCTGTCTCGCGTTAATGAAAGCATGCGTTTCGGTCATTGTGCAGTACATTTGCCGAACAGCCGCCGTCGTTTAACCAGGACAGCCGTGGCTTAATAGTGTTCCTCAGGAGCCTCGGGGGCACAACTCCCACTTTTTAACACAATGTCGAAAGCATACATTTTGCGTCATCTTTGCAGAGCCTCATTTGCTCGTGCTTTTTTAACTTCCTTATTCGTTACCTTGTATGCCTAAATTTCTAGCTTCCTTCATTTCTTGCACTTTTGCGCCGTCTTGCCGGCCCATAACCAGATTGCCGAGCCGTTAGTGCATGCGTCCACCTCCGCGTATAGCCAAACTTACTTGCACGTTGTATTATTTTTGCTTTGACTCTTTTTTTTTCATCGAACAGGATTGTATACTAACCACAAAGACTGACCCCATGAACTTCTATAGAAAGTTTGTTGCCGCCAGTTTCATGAATACAACAATCGCAAAAACACCGAGATGCATGTCGAGTAACAAAAGTAGACTGACATAACACGTATATTTGAGATGAATGTCGGCAGCGCAGTTTATTATGGTCAAATCCAAATATATGGAGCGTTTCGATGGAGGCGAAATCGCTGTAGGCTCGTGTGCTCAGATTTGGGTCCACGTTAAAGAACCCCAGATGGTATAAATTTCTGGAGCCCTCCACTATACGGCGTCTCTCATAATCATATGGTGGTTTCGGGACGTTAAACCCCCCATATCAATCAGATCAACTATATCTAACGCGGGTAAATAGAACTATTTCTGAATGCGGCTATGCCTTAACATCAATGTATGGGAAAATGTTCGGCTTCTTAGAACAAAAACAGCCCTACCACTACATATCGAACACCAGGCAGCCGGAGTCCACCGAGGTAGTGCAGTGGTTGCGGCTCTCGGCATGCTGACCCGAAGGTCGAGAATTCGATCCCCGTTGCGGTTAATGCAACTCCGCGGAGACGAAATGGGGGCTGCATTTCGATTGATGTGATGAAGGCCTGCGTAATGTGCGTTAAACAACGCCATATGTTAGATGTTTCCGAAGCCCGACCACTACGACGCGTCTCATAATCATGTCGCGGTTTTGGCATAACGTGAAAGGCAGTGGGAAACGCCTCAGAAGGTTGGCTCTGTCACTTAAGGAGTGGCCGCTTCCTAACGAAAGCGGACTTTCTCGCGTGCACTTGGGAGAGCAGGTGGTGTCATTAGAAGGGCCCCGTGTGCAACTATACATGTTGTCAACACATGCTTCCTGCCGTGATTCCTGGTTGTCGCACCGGTTGGCCCGCTGTGCGTGGTTTCCGATCGCTTCTCTTTAAACCTCCGCTCCCTTTGTTAGTGAGATGGAAGAAGCTGCTCTTCTCCACAAAGCTGGGGATAACCTTTTACAAAGACAAACGTACAGAAAAAAAGAAGTCTTCTCTGTCGCCGCTGCGTACAGTCACCATGCATTGCAAGAAGCATGCTGAGTAAAGTATTACAATATAATGGAAAGGTGAGCTAGTTGGTAATTCATGATGGTTCAGCGAACGGGGAGCGCGATGGTAAACACAGACACAAAGCAAAGAGGAGGCACTCGTGCTGTGTGCCTCCTCTTTGCTTTGTGTCTGTGTTTATCCCCGCGCTCCCAGTTCGCTGAACCATCATGAGTAAAGTATTAGTTTAATATTGCGATCAACACGCACTATCGAGGCTGCTGGCGCCCAAGAAGTTGGCACAGCTGCGTAGGAAAATGTGTGAGAAACGCTTTTTGAAGACGATACCATACTGTTTCGCGCAGAACTGACTTCCCTGAATATATTGCTTTCCTCACGTCCAACACTAAACGGCGCAAAAAAAAAAGAAAGACGACGACGACGACGACGACGACAACAACAACAACAACAACAACAACAACAACAACAACAACAACAACAACAACAACAACAACAACATCATGGTCTTTGTGGATTGCCGTGAGGCCATCTTCTATGCATTAGTGTAAAATATTGCAGTGAAGCTTACGTGTCCACTAAAATTGACTGCGAAAATACCGCGAATTCTTTAAAAGTGTTGTACTAACCGTAAAATATATCGAACTCACTGCTGTTCTTTTTTTCTGTATATGCGCACATGACTGTGTTCAAAAATGAAGTAGCGTGCATGCCAGCACAAGCAGAGCGAGACACTCTCTTCATTTTAACGTTAGGGCGAGACACTGTCTTTCTTCTTGTTCTGCGCTTCACTCTGCTTGTACCCGCGCTTTTGGGCGTCCCATTTTCGTGCCGCATATTTTCCCCGAATTTCTCGGTTTATTTAGTCGTTCATGATTGCATAATTATCTTTTCTTTGCTTTCGCAGAGACCCCGTGGGCTAAGCCGCCGCGGACACTGCGGCTGGACGGCGCCGAGCCAGCGCGCATCCTCAAATCGGCGCCACCGCAGCAGCAGCAACTGGGCTACGTCGGTTCGCCGGACTACTGGCCGTTCGCGGGACACACGGCGCCGTCTTTCGACCCCGCAACGCCACGTAACGTCACCACGCAGCTGGGACAGACCGTGTACCTCAGCTGCATGGTCAACAACCTGGGCGACAAGACGGTGAGTCTTAACGTTTCATGAAAGCTTTAAGGACGGACAGCCCGTACGCGTTGCAGCGTGGCAGCGCGCGGCTTTTAGCGTGGTGCCGTGACCTCTCCATATATGGAGAGACCGGGTGAGTGGCTACTTCATGCTGCGAGCCCTGTCTCTCCTTAGGAAGATTGCGTGGCACTGACCACGCGCTGACGTGAACTTACGTTACGTGAACTAACCACGCGCTGACTCGCTGCAACGCGTACGCGCGGTCGGGCGTTTAGGTGCGTCATCAAACATGCAAATGCATCAGTAGCGTCAACACCCCCGTTGGTGGGGTCGACGCTTCTGACGCAAAAATTAATCGCGTCATGGCGTCTAGATGTGAAGTGGTCACGATGTCGCGGATTGACAAATTTTTTTGACGTTCTTGTGACATCATTGTGATGAGATTACGGCGTCACTGGGACGTCATCACGTGACATTGTCTCTTGGTCAAAGGTGGACTGATCACGGCGGCTATGTAAAACCAGGTGTGGTGCAGAAACCGCGCAATACCTCCGATCTTGGAGGCAGGGCGAAACCACGCTTGGTTCAGAAAATTTTCAAGCATGCGTGGGGGCGAGGATAGTTGCATAAACTGATAAGAAAAAGAAAGTGGTGGCTTTGAACTTCTAGTTGTCAAAGGAGAAAGCGTAAGAGACCCTGTAAGTATTTTCTTTACCGCATGAAATTAGAATGCATTGCAGAGGAATTTCGCTTAGGCGCACTTACTCTCGTGGTTGGCATCGTCATGGCCAGTTGCACGCAATTTCTAACGAGCATCCACGAATGCAGTCGTACGTATGCGCCGCTGCTATTTGTTTAGATGATCGATGGTGCTACATAGAGGATCACGAACTCTTCCCGTTCAACATGGTCGGGTTCCGTCCGCACCTTTCAACACAAGACGTCATGCTATTACTAAAGAAACAGATCTTCGACTCAAAAACGAGAGATGTTCGTGGCATTCTCGCCCTAGACCTCACTAAAGCATTCGACAGCGTCTCACACCGCTTTATACTGGAATCCATTGCCAGCCTTGGTCTCGGTAAAAGATTCCAGGCGTACATTCGTTCTTTTCTGCAAAATCGAAAAGCTCAGCTGCATTTATCGCAACTTACATCCGACACTTACACATTAGGTTCCAACGGGACACCACAAGGGGCAGTCATTTCTCCACTCCTTTTTAACATAGTAATGAAGGGACTATCTGACAAACTCCGCGAGATCCCAAACATAAACCATGCTATATACGCAGATGACATCACCATCTGGTGCCCGGGAGGCTCATTGGCGGAGTTGGAGCAAGCCCTTCAAACTGCTCTCAATACCACAGAAGCCTACTTAAAAAACACTGGACTTCGTTTGTCGCCCACAAAATCAGAGTTGCTACTGTACCGGCAATCTCGCCAAGGCGTTCGTAACTTAACACCCTTAGGTGATCTACCCATAGCGCTACACGCCAAAGATGGGCAGCGAATACCCCGCGTGGACTCCATACGCATTCTCGGCCTCCTCGTCGAGGCCACTGGCTGTCATGCAAGAACAATTAAACATATCACAGCTAAAACCGAGAACATGCTCCGACTCATTCAGCGAGTCTCGGGTCGTAGACGAGGCCTTGGAGAGGCCAACCTTCTGCGCATATACCACGCGTTCCTAATGAGTCACATCAATTACGTCGCCTCTGCCCACAACTGGACGAAGGTAGAAAAGACGAAACTAAACACACTCATGCGCAAAAGCATTAAACAAGTCCTTGGTTTGCCTCAAAACACGAGCACTTCCCGTCTCGACCAACTAGGCATGCACAACGGCATCGATGAAGTGATCGAGGCCCAGACCACGGCCCAAGTGATCCGCCTCTCCTCCTCCAAGGCAGGCCGCCGACTTCTAAGCGAGGCCGGCATGTCCCCACACCCCTGCCTTGAACGCGCAGTAACCCTCCCCAGAGTTGTCCGAGCTACTTACATGGTAACCCCATTTCCGCGAAATGTCCACCCACAACACAACGAAGGCAGACGGCTGGCCCGCGCTCGCGCGATCCTAAACCGTACCGCCGCGAATCGCAACTCTACCGCATTCGTCGACGCAGCGCAATACGGTAACTCCTCCTCTTTCGCACTCGCGGTAGTAGATGGCGACGGAGCCCTACGCTCAGCCGCCTCGGTTAGGCTATCAACAAGCGCCATAGCCGAACAAGTTGCTATAGCTTTAGCGATGACCGACCCCTCACTCACTAATGTCTTCACAGACTCTCGCGCCGCCATTCGGGCTTACGAAACCGGCAACATCGCTCCAGAAGCAGCCCGCATTTTACAAACACGGAAATATACGGGCTCGCACTACCTCTCTTGGTTCCCTGCCCACATGGGCAAAGACGTTCACCCACAACAACCCAACCTCAACGAAATGGCTCATGATCGAGCACGAGAACTGACCCACCGTGACGATCAATCAGCCACCGAAGAGCTGGGCCCAGACGTGCAGTTTAATGACCCACTACTCACCTTCCATGAAATTACCTCCCACTACCGACACAGCAGAAGCCGATACCCTTTACCCCATTCAAAACTCGAACGCGCGCAAGAAGTAGCCTTTAGAATGTTACAAACGAGATCGTACCCATCACGGGGCCGACTCAGCCATTATAATTCAGACATAAATTCACAGTGCCCAGATTGCACAGAAGTGTACTGTTCACTCGCGCACATGCTCTGGCAATGTCCCGCGTTACCTCAGGGACCTCTCACCAGTGAGTCCGACTGGGAGGAGGCACTCAGGAGCCCCAATCTCCGAAACCAACTTAAGGCAGTCCAGAGGGCCCAAGAACTGGCGGAACGCCACCACGTTCCCGCCCCGACTCGGGCGTCGCCTACGATAGCGGCTGCTAGGATGTCCCACGTGGGCACCCTGGTGGCTTAAACTCCTCAGGACCATATATTAAAGTTCTTGACTGACTGACTGACTGATCGATGGTGGCTGCGCACTTGGAAGCACGAGGACAAACCCTTGCAAGGGCACACACAAGGACGCCGCTGTACAAATATATCAATTTATTCCTCGGAAATGCATATATATGTAGAATGAAATGCATGTGCTGAACGGATAAACTGCATTCTGTACTCATCAGTCAACTTCGTGGAGGATGGCTAGTTTTATTGCAGTAGATGTGTTAGCACTAGGAAATAGTACATGTTTGTTTCGCACCCATAATGTGATTTGTTTCTGTTTTATGGGGGAGGGGGGGGGGTAAAAAAATTGGTAGCTTTTGTGGCTTGGGAAGGAAGAAAACAAAAGGGAGAAGATAGGTCGGTTAACCAGACGCATGTCGGACTGCTACCCGATGCTGGGGGAATGAGAAAAGGTTTGACACACAGAAATAGAGAGAGAGAGAAGAAAATATATAAGTGATCTATAAATGAACTGACGCCTATGTCGCAGTCTGTGCGCACAACTTTCATGTGCTTGTGTTGCCGGGCTGATTGTTGTGTTTCTTTTTTTTTTCAAAATTTGCAACTTTATATTTGGCTCTGAGTCGACAACATTGTAAATTCGACAAAACTATCGCAAGTTTCTTCTGTATTTTGTTTTTGAAAACTCAGACAGAGAACTTTTTCTTTTTATGCAGGTAACGTGGATCAGGCGCAAAGACCTGCACGTGCTGACGGTGGGCCTGGACACGTATGTCCAGGACCCGCGTTTTCAGGCCATCCACCTAGAACGCTCCAACGACTGGGCTCTGCAGATACGCTACGCTCAGCTAAATGACCAGGGACTCTACGAGTGCCAGGTGAGATGGTGAACCTTTACGGATTACGTAACGCGTGAAAGCGTACGTAACAAAAAGAAAACGGAGGTCTTCTACGTTTGCCGTATTGGGTGAAGGTCATATAGAATGTTTTATTCTACAAAACTGTCACTTGCTCAGCCTAATGAACTATTGCAGCAGATGGCCGACGTGAAAGTATTTTTTGTAAGTGATTCTTAAAGGAGAGAAAAGAAGAGAAAAGTGAGCCAGTGATTGCCTGCAGCATGGTGCGACACTTCAACAGTGACTCACGAGGGATGGGGGTAAGGGGGACTAAAAGGGATAGGCAGGAATAAAATGGATAGGAATAAAAATAGGGGCAGGGACAGAGAGACCCACATACAGAAATAAGGAGAATATAGGAAAGATGGACACGGTCGCAAGAGTCTGACGACTGGGCACCACTCAGCGAGAGCCCTTGTCGGCGTTAGGAGATGGCGTAGGGCGAGCCAGTCGACCAGAGCTGCGCTGTCTTGGGAGATCGCGGGGGCACAGCCGGTCGGCACGAAATCTAGCGAGTGAGAGACGTGAAAGTCGCATGTGCTTCTAGTCACTGCAGTGCATGCATTCGCGTGTCTCTTGTGTGACAAGCGGTGACTGGACCAATGATCGCGCTCAGAGAAAACAGACTTTTGTGTTTACTAACACCTCCGTTTAGGAACGGTTTGGTAAGTGTTTGTTTGCGTAGGAGCTAGCTGCGCAGACTCTGGTGTTTGCCTTCTAAATTGCTTTTGTAACTGTTGCACGACTGGATATGCTTAATTGAATGTTTCGTAGCATTACATCCTGCATGGCAATATAACAGCTAGTGCCCTGATGGGCATGTCGTTCAGGCTACCAATGGTGTACTGCGTTTTTCTTGACCTTTCATCAATACTCCTCGAAACACATATCATCAGTTTCTTAAAACAAGCTTCACTGCAAGCATATGCTTTCGTTTTTGCTGAGTGATTAACTCTACTGCTCAGATCTGTGTTAATAAACAGTACTGTCAGCTCAGTACTGTCTAATATCAACAATAATAACTGCAAGCATATGCTTTCGTTTTTGCTGAGTGATTAACTCTACTGCTCAGATCTGTGTTAATAAACAGTACCGTCTGCTCAGTACTGTCTAATATCAACAATAATGGCTCTCTAATGACATAAGGGTGCACATTTAGATAACGTGTTGAATTTTGAATGTAGGCATGGGGGACGAAAATGAATAAGCACTTCAGAATATGCATACAATTCACATTATCCTATACATACGTAGGCGTAGTGAAGTTATTGATGAAGATTTCAAGCAGTTACAACATTGCTGCAGATACTCTAAGTTTTATCGAGACGGCGATATTAAGGTGGCCCAGAATTTTTTTCTCAAGCGCACAAGGCCATTCAATAGTTAAGGAAGTAGGTAGCCATGCATTGAGTAGAATTTTCGCAGCTTGTCAAAAGAAACCTGAGGCAAGTATATATGCTTGGATAAGAAGCGATCATATACCGCGGCTATACTTATGCATATATAGAAACTAGCAATACTAACTGTTTTAGTCAGGAGGAACTTATTTCGATAGGTATGTTAATCTAATCACATCATTCAGCTTACCCTTCACGCTGCGTGCTTTAATGTAAGCTAGGCTTTGTAGAATACACTTAGAATGTGAAAAACGTGGTAAAATTTTTAAAAGACCAAAATTTGACGCTACAATTGTCGGACAAGACGGGAAGATTTGTAGTTATGGCGGTAGACCGACACCTGGTTAAGGCTAGAGAAGCGGTTGAAAAGAACTTCTCAATAGTGGATCTCGATGGCGCATCGTTGCAGAATGTTCACAAAAAAGCCGTTAGCTTGTGTAAGCGACTGGGACTACAGAAGCTGGAAAAGGACCTTAAGGGTTGCAACGGGACCACATTGAGACCCTTCTTCACTACCAAAACGCACAAGCAAGACAATCCCTTCCGGATGATCGTGGAAGATAAAGGTACTTGGCAGCACATTTTAGCTAGATTTCTCAAAGGAATGTTGGAACTCATCGCAGTGGAAGACCCTTTTGGGGTGAGCAACTCAAACGGTATTATTGAATTCCTAAAGAAGGGACAATCAGTGACGTGCATATCTATAGACGTCAAGGACATGTACTACAACATCCCACAAACTGAGGCCATCACTACGGTGCAGGAAGGCATTGACACTTACGGGGTTGTTAGATTTCAAAACGAGTGTGGGATTAGTGTTCGTAGTTTTTTGGATTTGCTGCGCCTTTACCTTCAGTCATTGTACGTGGAATTCAATGGATCCATTTTTGTTCAGAACGACGGTATCTGCATCGGCTCGTGCTTGGCGCCGATCTTATCGAATTTGTACATGGCGAAAGGAGATCGTGAATTGCAACCCCGATTGCAAGGGTACGGCGTCGTGGCATGTTTCCGCTACGTTGATGATTTTTTATTATGTTTCCCTAGGTCGAAATGTGCCAACATAAAACCCGAAGTTTTTGTCGCGATGTTTAAAACAACATTTCGTGGTCTTGATTTCACTTACGAGTTGCCCACAAGTTCTGGCATAAAGTTTTTAGACATCATGATTTCGCAAGGTGAGGGACACATGTGCTGGGAATATGACGTTAGAGGTGATAAAAGTTTGTTAAGCTACAGCTCGGGTCACTCCAAGCTTGTGAAAAGAAGTGTTGCATATGCGTGCATGTTAAACAGCTGCCAAAAGTCGTGTGACCACATGGTTGCACGTAGTTTGATGAAGCAGATTGATAGACTTAGGGACAGTGATTACCCTGATGCCTTAATCACAGCCTTGGCCGAGAGGCTTTTAAAAACCATCGGCAGCACGCACAACACGAACGTAGGATTAAAAGAGAAGCCAGAGGAGAGGCCTATTGTTATGCCTTACGTTCACGGCATTTCGCATGGACTGAAAAAAATTGCAAGTAGGCATGGCATACCCATGACCTTTACGGCACCTCACAAATTAATTTCGCTTTGTCACCAAGTAAACAGCGGCAACCAAGGGAACAACCACATATGTTCGGTTAGGCATGTTAACAAATTTGTTCCATGTGAAACAAATGTTGTATATGGTACTCCTTTGCCTTGCGGAAATTGGTACGTTGGGCAAACTGGTAGGTGCCTTAACTCACGTTTACGCGAGCATGATTATAACTGCAAGCAAATCAGTCACCCCAGTAACTTAGCTACCCATTGCATGAAGTGTCATTGTAAGCCGAACTTTGAAAAGACCATTGTTTTATCCAGATCAGAAGACAAAAGGGAAAGAGAAATCATTGAAGCTTTCATGATGCGCAGGTTTGGTGAGGACAAATGTGTTAGTGTGCCATCTATTCATTTGTCAAACAATGAATATACTTTTTTACGTAGACATTTTAGATAGTTGACAAGGCTAGATTTGATTAGCACTGATGGGCGCTTTATCTTGGTGGGCAGTGCGCATGTTCACGCTCTTTCTTTTTCTTCTTTTTCTCTCCTTTCAACCTATATATGTGTGTGTCACATTTCCATCGAATAAACAGTTGTTAGTTCGCGCTCGTGTGTGTCCTACCTGTGCTTCAGTGTGTCTTTTATTTGTGTGTTTAATTCCAGCGCGGTGTGAGTCTCAACAATGTTCAACCAACTAGCCCCCACTCTTGCCCTTTTAACACTTAGACTCTCCTTGCGACAACTTGATGTACACTTGCACTGCCACGAGCTCATAAGTCAAGACACCTGTCTCATCTTCGCTGCCCTGCCCACATGGGTGCTATACCTGCTTCAGTCACTTGCGTATTTGGAAGGCATGTGGGTATGAACACTGACTTTCACTTTGTTGTTGTCGTTGTTGTTGTCGTCGCCGTTGTTGTTGTCGCTGTCGTTGTTCTTGTCGTTGTTGTTCCTTAAAGGACGATGACCTTGACTACTCACGGCCTACCTTCGTTTGCATACACAAAGTTTGCTCCAGCATGGACAGTGTAAAATGATTTACGTGGGAGGAGATCGGTTGATTAAGCAGTTCATCAAAGCGAAAAGTAAGAAAGCGTGTGGGGCTCTATGGCACAGCTTGGCAGTGAACAAGTCAGAAACTATTAGATTAACACGTTTATCGAGAGCCACGATTGAGGTTGCCCTCACAACCTCTCGCTGCGTCAACGTACGCAGGTGAGCTCGGATCCGAAGATGAGCCTGTTCGTGCGCCTGCGAGTGCTTGTGGCTCGCGCCGAGATCATGGGAGCCAGCTCGGGTCAGCTGTTCCTCAAGACGGGTTCCACCATCAACCTGACGTGCGAGATCAGCCAGAGTCCCGAGCCGCCCGTGTTCGTGTTCTGGTACCACAACGATCGCATGATCAACTACGACGAGGCGGCCAAGAGCCACATCCTGGTGCGTAAGGCCGGCCGGAACGCCGCAGTGTCACGCCTGCTGGTGCACGACGCAGTGCCCTCGGACTCCGGCAACTACACCTGCGGGCCGTCGAACGCAGACGCGACGAGCGTCGCCGTATTCGTGCTCAATGGTAATCACCCCATTGCTCGTCGGAGACGGCCGCATAGTTTGACAGTCAAGCGGGTAGCGCACAGCTACTATCTTGTACTCATGAGGCAGGCGACTGCTCCGCGAAGGCATCATCAATACGCACTAAGCTGCCTAGTGTATTAACAAGAATGGAGGTGGAGCAGAATGCTTTCAGACTTGCAGACATGTTAACCTACGTAAAATTAAACTTGGTCATGTCTTCTCACGTGTTATATTTACATGGCGTTTTTTTGTTTTGAAATACTTAACACGCCAACTGTTGAAATGCAGCTATATTAGGTTTCGTTTTAAAACTTTTTCACGAGTACATAAAAGGGATGCGTATGCGAAAGTCAGCAGCTACAGACCGACCGCATGCAAGCAACGCATATAATGTTGTTGTATATTGGTAAAAGCAGACCGCCTAGCAATCCTCAGCTCTGTTTACTGTAACTATCTTCAAAGAAACCTGCTTGGGACCTTAAGAGCCACGTCGTACTTTTTTATCCTTCTTTTAGGTGAGAAGCCTGCCGCCATTCAACACGACTCCACGCCCCCTTCCACAGCCCGACCATCGGTGTGCGTCTCGGATGTGGTGGTGCTGCTAGCGGTATTGGTGGCCTTGAGGACTGTGCGCGCCCACAGGTGATGAAAGTGGACGTCGCCTCCTCCCGCACGTCGACACGCCACACAGATCACCCAACGACGACACTCCTGCACCTTCGCCGCGCGGAACGATGCTAGCCAGCCGTGAACCGTCACGACCGCGCGCCTCCCATTGTATAACACGACATGACCACGGTTTATTTCGTCGCCGACGCCCATACGGCAAGTACGCTCGTGATTGTGCATCCACCGTGCTTGTAAAGCAAAAGGACTGCGCACTGCTTAAGCGCTCTCCATGTGTGTGATGTGCGCGTGCATTCAGCCGTGTACCGCTGTTGGAGTGCGACCGTCAGTCTTTCTTCACCCTGTTTGCTTACGCTCTGTCCTCGATGCTAAGGTACTTGTAACCGACGGATGACGTGGTAGCACAATCACAGTGCCACCCCGTGAGGTGCGAGGGACGAAAACCCGGTGACTGCAGAGAAGACGCTGACGGAGAGATGTGACAGGGCCTCTCGGACGATCCCAGTCTGTCCTGCAACGTTAAGAGACATGAACCTCCACACACGCCCCCCCCCCCCCCCCCCCACACACACAGTTTCTTTTCCGACATTACCTTTATCTTCAACAAAACGCTCCCATGGCTTCCTTTTCTGCCACTTAAGCACTTGTTACTCAGCGACACACCGCATTTAAAGGTTGCGGGAACAACAACAACAAAAAAACACACCAGTTCAACACAAATGTCTGATTTTCAAAACTGGAAGGAGGTGAGCGCAGAATGTCCCGTGGTTACGCTTTTTTGTGTGTATGTGTGTGGGTGAAGTTTATGCGGCCCTTGCCCTGCTCGCTGACGTAGAAAGACCTGAGTCCGTAAAGTGCGGAGTATGCAGCACAATGTTTGAAGACAAGGGAGGCACTTACATAATGGTGGATATACATGAAAATATCTCACTCGTGATAGAAGCAATAGAGTTAAAAAAGAAGAGACTCAGTCCAAGCATTTTTAACCTTCTAAGACGGGAAGGCTTGTCAAATACACATTGGTGAGTAAAATATATATGTATGCAAAGAAAGCCGCTGAAGTCGCTGTATGAAGTCACTGTATGCATAAAAAAGATGCTTAGTAGGACCACTTCATCTGTCAAATTCAAGGTATAATCACTTACGAGAAAAAATAGCAAGACTGGTATTTTACGCATGTCAATGAAAGGACATCAGAAGAGACAATTGAGCGACATGGTGCACTTCCATTCTAAACGAATAATAGCGCGACAAAAACAGGAACGGGAAACAACGATTTAGTTTGTCTTTTCTTTCCCGCCCTGTTTTCGTCGCGCTATTATTCGCTTAAAATAAAAGGACAGGCCGAGCGATATTGAATAACGCTTGTCGCATCGAATGACGACGCGTGCAAGAGGTATTAACATTTGCCTGATTCGAATAAAGAATTTATAACGATACGTGTAGTAACAATAAGACAGACTGGTAATGATATGAGGTAAGGTGGTAGAACATGTGCGCTAACGATAACAGATAATTCTCAGATGCGAATTCGCATAATGAAACGCGGCACTCATTCATGTGACATGGTTATTGTAAGCATTGTCTGGTCATAGTCGCACAAATATGGATCACATGTCGCACTACTGACCATGTTTTGAATACTTGCTTCAATAAGAAACGTGCCTGCCATGGCTGAATGTCAGAGACATTATCATTGTGGCTATGTGATGATGCACAAAAATTATGATAAAAGCCAAATGCCCCATAAAAAAGATTTCCGATAAGTCGAACCATCATCGCGGGTGCTCTCACTCTACTGCCAGAACGTGCAGCTTTCTGAGCATGCTGTCTTATTAACATGAAACTATTGTCACAAAGTTCATAAAATACTTATATGTTACACTAACTTGTTGTATGCCACCTATAAGATGTTTTATATCTCCAAATTTTGCAGTAATTTTGATGCGTATTTGTGACGCAAATGCTTATGTGTGACTTTTTAATGATATTTTTGTGTTGTGGAAAATATTTCTTCTTTTATAGAACATTTTTTATTGTAAGATTGACTTAGAATAAGACAATTTAGCTTTTTTGTCTGCTCAATAACATTACACAGGTACACAACTTAAGGTATGAATTGGTAAGGCAAATTAAAGTCTCGCCTGTTGACTGCGTCACTTTTCTGGAAACTGTACTAAATGTTCAGGCCTTACGGAACAAATACACGGTAGAAAAACAAGCAGTTCTTTGTTAGAAAAATGTGAGCGAACAGCGAGAATACTGCCGGACTCCAGTACGAGGATTTAAAACAGTGGGGATGACTCAGTCGAAGATGTATGCTCGTGCTTGAAATTAGGCATCTTGTATTCTCTGAGCATGCGAGTATTTGCTCCATATAGTTAATGTTGCGTTTTCTTTCGCATCGCTTTACTGGTCAACGTTTTTGCCACGGAACTTGGAACAAGTGTTCATAGTGCATACTGGCGGCGCTCGTTTGATTTGCTAAGTGCCAGCCTTTATTTTATCTCTCATGTTTGTCAACATGGCAAATGACATTTGCCGGCTTCGAGGCGAAAGCTGTGTGAAATGCCGATGTGCTGAAAAAAAAAAAAGAAAAGAAGTTGACGTTCACGCTTGCTCCTGTCAACGTCTTACGTGTCACACTCGGGATCAGGGCTAGCGAGCGAAGAATTATCACGGCGCAATCGTGCGGACTTGTCGACAGATTTTATTAAGTGTCACCAAAGGCAATACGTTGGCAGGGTAGTACCATCCATCTCGATACGATCAGATTCACAGATGCGCGATTTTTCCGGAAATTTCTTATTACGTATAGGCTGCGTGCACTAGTGAATGGGAAAAATCACATGGCGTTTCAGTGTCGCGTGGCTTCCAGGTAGCTCCTTTGAATGTTTCGCTACTCTCAGGTGAATTTCAAATGGCTCCATGCGCGTACTAGTCGTTGTAGATTAATAGTGGAAACATGGCAGCGCGAACAAACGTGGCAAAGAAAACGTATCACACAAGTAAGCGCTTACTTGTGCCGTACTCTTTCAGTGTGCCATTTGTTAGCCCTGCCACTTTTCTATATTCGAAGTTTGCAGGATCGAATACCAACTGCAGCGATCGCATTTCGATGGGGGCGAAATTCAAGAGGCTGGCGTGCTTAGATTTAGGCACACTTAAGGGTCCCTGAGTTGTGAAAATATCAGAAGTACTCTTCTACGGCGTCTCGTCTACGGTCTCTCATGAACGTCAGCGCCTAAGGCTTCTCCTGGTGGTTTTCAGGCGTAAAATTGCAACTAATTTTATTATATGCTTGGTTTTCGCTGCAGAAGGCTATATACGTAGTTCTTTATGCAGCGGGTCGTTAGTACTCAGAATTTTCCCCTGCATTCTTACATCTCGCGTAACTATTTTTTTGGACAAAATGTGTCGCGACAAAACTTACGTGGCGCTATGCACATTTGAACTGAGCAAGGGAAATAGCTTGTAAAAATCTTGTAAAGGAATTTGCGCAAAGGTTACGAATGCCCTGCGTCACTCCTAATTGATTGATTGATATGTGGGGTTTAACGTCCCAAAACCACCATTTGATTATGAGAGACGCCGTAGTGGAGGGCTCCGGAAATTTCGACCACCTCGGGGTTCTTTAACCTAATTGATTAAGCGACTCAATAGCTTTCAGGCAGGAGTTTAAAAAACTTTCACCATATAGATACAGAAGCTTCAACAGTGAGGTAGCTGTGATTACTATGCATTTCCCTGCAGAAATTTTGACCTAAATATTGGCCGTTCATTGCGAAAGCCTGCACGCTGCCTTTTTGGTCTGTGACCTAAATGCTTGTATTTACATACTGAGCAAGGCGTTAAAATACACTTACGATAACTTCTTGTTGAGGGAGTTGGTGCTTCTTAATATTATAACTGCCTTCAGCGTTGAAAGCACACACCACAGGATAAGGCGATGTTACAGAGGGATCTTTCCTGTCGCCTAAATATGATACTATAAGACTAAACTGCACCTTTTTTTCTAAGTTCTTACCTGTTTCCTATATCTTGAAATCGCGTTGCTGAGATAACAGAAGTGAAAAAGAATCTCAAAAGAGAAAGGGATATTATAATGAAGAGATGCGGAAGTCTGCCTGGTTTTGTACGCCTGCAAATCGTATTTTTCGCATAGGATTACTTCTCAAAAAAAAAAAAACGTCAGATACAATATTACGTCAAGAAGTGTACATGAAAAATAAAAAAAAGAAGAGAGCCTAGAGATTATGCGTGATGCTCTGGAACTGAGCGGGGCTCGTTTTGAAGAGAGTACGATTGGGTACGATCGGGATGATAGAAACTTGCACAACCTGCTTTCATAAAAAGACCGTCGCAATATGGTTTAACGTTCACGTTCTTATGCAGAGAAACTGCGTACTCTTCAGATATCTATAAAGCAATCTACCGTACGTTAAAACAATGCTATGTATCCGCAATGGCTCCCACCAGCCGGAAGAGTGTGCGAGCGTAACACAAGACACAAGCGGTTTTTCACTTTTTTAGCGGCCACAACATTTTGATTGCCCCCTTCCCCGGCTGAACTCGCAGAGTTTTAGTGGATACCATCTGTAAGCATGCATAGTATACGTAATAGAACTTTAGAAAAGGTCAAAGGTTATACAAAGTGGTGCTAATGTCTGAAAAAGGAACAGGAGGGAAAAGAAAGGCAGGCATGTTAACCGGCAAACGCCTTAGACGACGAAAGTTCATATGCGCCTAAGTTGACGGCATCCGAACGTTACACTCTCGGCATTCGACAAACACGTGACGCGTATTACGTGTAACTCTAAACAAGTTTTTTTTTTGCATACCTGGTATCATGCGCATTTACGCAAAAGCTTATGTACGGCCTTCACTTACACACAGCATAGTTGCATTATATGTTGCAGCACTACGTGAACGTAGTCAAGCATGTGTGTTATCTACTTATAAATCCACAAATGGCATCTCTTCCCATTACGAGATTCAAAAACGAAAACAAGGCACAGAAAAGAAAACGTGTATTGTGCAGGGAAACGCTGTCTTTCACGGATGACGGATAGCACACGCCGAGAGAAATTCCTCTGTGTATCGTAGCTCCTGCCCGTCCGGCTCGGCTGGCAGCGTTTTTATATAGTGCTGTCGAAACCAGCGGAGCATGTGCGTGGGAAGCTTGCCCTGTGAGTGATTATGACGGTGCAAAAAAAAAAAGAATTTAGGAGGAAACACAGAGAACCTAAAGGAGTAACTGGTTCGATCATATAAGATAGTTAAGCAATGTAACGAATCAGAAAAGGAGCAGTGACTATAACACTAACGTGATAGCTGTTTCATAATGTTTTGCGTCTTAGTGCCTGCTCACTGTATTAAGAACCACGCAACGACTTGGAAACGCAGTATTGGTACAAGATAACATCACCGAGGGTATAGTTTTTTTTTTCATTTCATAACTCGTAATTGCTATTTCCATGAATATCCTGACGGGAGTGTTCTGGCTTACATACGAGTAAAACAAGATAAATAGTTGGAGCTTTCCTTTTATCATTTTCACGTTGTGACTAATAATTTAAAGTGACTATACGTGGGCGTGTGTGGTATCCATCACTTAGGGAAAATGTGTTGTGCAGTGTTTGCTTAGGTAAGGCTTCACTGTCACTTTGCAAGAGTAGTGACGAATAACCGGCAGTCTTGGTGTAATTCAGTGCATTGCAGAAAATGACCAGGTGTCACCCATTTTTCATTTTTATATATATTGAATATAAAGACATGTACTGTTCATGTGAAATAGCTCTCAAACTTCATGCAGGGAACTTCCATACTAGTAATGTATGCTGAGAACAACAGAGTAGGGTGAGATTTCAAAATGCACTTGAATAGGTTGCTTGGAAGCGACGAACACGCTTTCTTTCATCAGCACTATAGAACTCAGTCCTATGTTCTTGTGTCATGACCACTTTGTTGACAAACAATATTAGGAGTCATATTCATTTCCCGCTGAGTGATATCACTCAATGGACAACTACTAACTAATAAGTTCATATATCAGTGAAGTTTCATTCCTTTCCAAATGCCACTACATATGTGCACTCAATCTAGAAAAAAAAAAACGCGCGTTTAGACTGCTACTTGATAACGAAAGTTAAACGCCGTGTTGTGCTGAAACATAACAAAGCAATTTGCACGAGGTGCTAAACGGCGTTCGACAACATGGAAGCCCAACGAAACAGCTATTGCTCGTGAAAGGGTAAAAGCTCTTAATTGATGTTAAAGAGAAACCTAAAGTAACAGTTTTTGGTAGACGTAGTCAAAACTCAATAGATAGCACTGTACACCAGCGCCTGAGAAACAAAAGTGAGTAAGCGTGTGTCAACCCCCTCCCCCCCTACGCTTGTAAGTAATTCACGAGCCACCATTCCTCCAACCCATCCTCACCGTACGTCTGAAAGCCACTCTATATCAACCATAAAACTTTGCTCGGTGTTCTCAGCTGTGTATCGCCATATTTTTGGACGTGATCGCCATTCCTTCTGTGTCTAGCAAATTCATTCCTTCTGTGTCTAGCAAATTCTGGTATGCCCTAAAGGTGGAACGGCGGCGTTCAAACCTGTTTGTCAACACTTTCGTGGTATAAACTGGTTTCCGGACGACGGAGCGACTCTGGGATAAATGAGAGTGCAGACGGTGGGATATGACTGCGACGCTTGCGAGCTTTTCAATCACCACTTTTGATGTGCGAATGACGAGTGTATCAATTGAAATATTTTGACTGTCTCGGGCGCCACGTGTCAGAGCATAGTCTTGAAGTGTGTGCGATGTTGTTACAGTCATTTCTAGTCGATTCATTCATCTATCGCGTGTACGTTTCGAGAGTAAAAAAAATAATAACACATCGTTTGAGATTACGTCATTTAACAAGGGTGATATGTGGATCCAATGTTACTTTATACTTCATGTTGATGGTTCCTAGGTTGTTTGTTAATAATTGCTCAGAATCTATAATAAAAATACATGAACAGTGGTCTGTCCAAGAGTTTTAGTCTTGTAAGGTTGCTGGAGTGCCAATATATTTTTACACGATGCCAGCAGTCTGATACTGCAGGAAGTAACACTAAAATAACCAGTATTGAATTGTAAGTTTAAAGTCACTGAAGAGTGACGTGTGTTGATTGATACTTTTTTCCATGGCTAAACTTAATGTGTACGCTATGCGCTACGAGTTGAAAAAATACATGGCAAGCTTCCTTGACACCATGAGACTGCGTATTAAGCAATATCCGTTTTCAAGCTGAGTATGCCGTGGTGGTGTTGGGGTGCCGGGATGCTGGCACGAAGGTGGCGGTTACCATTCTGGCCGCAGCGGTAGCAGCACCTCAATGAAGGCAAAATGCTAGAAGCGCGTGTATTGTGCGATGTCAGTTCGCGTTAAAGAACACCAGATGGCCGAAATTTCCGGAGCTGCCCTCTCCGGTGTGCTCAACATTGTATCGTAGTTGTGGCATGTTAAAAAACCCCAGATATTACTGTTGCCACCGTGAATGTACACAGAGCTGCATTTGGGTGTTTCCTTTTATTGTTTTTGTACTTCTTTACCCAGTTCTGCGTTCTTCAAATTTCGTTATTAAAGAAAAAAAAATGCGCATATTGAAACAATCATGCGTCGTGTACTCGTATGTGTAACCCGCCAGACTTCGGCAACGCGTCCTACACTTGGATGGGGTATCGAAAGTTTCTTCGCATACATAAAGGCTATGTTGCTATGAACGATAAAACATGGCATGCCTTTAGATGTCGTCTATTTAGAGAAACAAGAAGGCATACGTTAATGCGCGAAATTACGATGACAAGAAAGTACGAGTTATTGTTATCTAAATAGTGAGTATATGTAGATGCAGTAATAACTAGGATGTGAACGTGGCTGTTCCATGTTATCGACTTTCTGTCGCATACAAGGCAACACGAAGACATAAAGGAAGAGAACGATCACAACAACAGGCACACACGCGTTATTTCGATCGAAACGTTGAATAACTCATACTTGTGCAACGCATGAACTGGTGTGGCAAACATAGCATAAGCGATGAAAGAAAAGATCCTACAGCCCTGAAATGAGTCAAATATGATCGAGATACTCGTGAGGGAAGCATTAGGCAGACGAAAGGTCGCCCGATTTTGCGATCTTTCATCGCAGCTCGTGGTGCAGTTCGCTTTCACCTAGCGATGGCTAACGGTGCAATGGGCATTATGCAACACTGCGCCGTCCGCGCAATCGGCCGACAGTGTTCAGTACTAATGAAGCAGCAGCAATACCTATGTTGAACCTTCGCGGCATTGTCCCATCGCCGTAAACGACTTAGGTCGAAGACGTATCGACGGAGTGCAAATGGTCTTTTTCGTTTTAGAAACACAACGCGCATGACACAGACATTGACGTACACACGATTATGCAACATTCATACACTCGTTACATAAAGTTTCGGGTTTCGCTCGTTTAGGACTGTGTAGCTCTTATGTAAAACAATGAAAAGTGCTCTCTGTGAGTGTGCTTCTGTTGATGCGTAGCCACCCTTCGCTAATAGTCGCAACTCACGCGAACACATTACTGACAGGACCAGTGTTTCAACTACCAGGACCAGTGTTGCGTACACATAAGTTGCCGTCAGAAATACGGGGCTCCTGAATTTCACAAATTGGTCTGTGGGGCTGCTTTTCGTTCACTTCGTTTTATAAAACGCGGCGGTTTACCATAAAATTTTTTATTTCTAATGAAATAAAATATCTCTCTGCAGGCGGAATTAACTGACATCGAAATCCAGGGAATTTTGTTCGACTGGCGAAGTGGGAGCGAATGCTCCGATTTGGAAAGCTCCAATCATTATCAGGCGGAAAGAACCGCAAGTCAATGTAGAAGTGGGACAGATTCGTCTAACTTCTCAGACAGCGATGGTCTTGATGTCGAAGACTTCACTACTGTGAAGAACAACATAAAAAATACCTGGCATTGGGTAAAGAAGGACCTTGACATCAACGAAGGCTTTCCAACACATGAGGGGTTGCCGTCACCTACCCTGTGTGACGGCAACCCCTCATGTGTTGTAGCACAGATAAGCAGCCAGACTCTCTCTAACACACACACACACACACACACACACACACACACACACACACACACGCACACGCACGCGCACGCGCACACGCACACGCACACACACACGCGCACACACACACACACATGCACACACACACACACACGCACACGCACACACACACGCACACGCACACACACACACACGCACGCGCACACACACACGCGCACACGCACACGCACACACGCACGCACACACACACACACACACACACACACACACACACACACGCTGGCTCTAAACAGCCACGTACGATGACCGGCATGCTGCCCGAGTATGCAAGGTGACAGCAGCTAGCATGAGCAACGGAGGAGCTCCTGCAATGTTCCAAGCTTACCTATAGCATTAGAACTAGTTTTTACTGGCAAAGCCGTAACCCGCTTTGTGTTATGTAAAGCACAAACGCATAGCTCAGCCGCAGCAATATACCACACACTACTGCTGCGGCACACTCCACTCTCCAAGTAGCTGCTCTGAGTTGTTGCACGCACTGCGGTGTCGGAATGTTGCCGCGGGAAGGTCAGCTACGTGTCCTTGGTCCGCGGGCTTCTCTAGGGGTGAGATGGTGAGCCTTATTTACGAGTGGTTCAGTGTATCAATCAGGTGAAATCGTTAGGTGTATCATCGAACGCGAAAATTCAGCGTCGGCGGCATCAACGCTGGTGCTGCAAAACATCACGATATGACTACGTCACAGGTCGTCACATGATATTGTCGCTTTATTAGATGTGGGCCAATCTTGGAGACGTGATCAGTGTGCGGGACACACGAGGACAAGGAACCGACGAGGATTAGCGCTGAATTGCAGCTGAAGTTTGTTAACAGGAACATGGAAAACAAGATAACACGTGATCACCGCTCATTCATTCGCACATGACTGCACACTTTGAAAGATAACCGAAAGTCAGAAAAAAGAAGAAATAAACGACAGGAAAACGCGAAAAGGCATCGAGCAAAGCAGCTGGCGTACATCTAGCTCATCATTCCGGATGAAACAAGGTAACGTGTCTTGTTTGCTATCTGGGTTTAGTTTTTCATGTTAATGTCAATACATTTCAGTTGGAAGTCAACCCCAGTCTCCGTGTCTTGTTTGCTATCTGGGTGTAGTTTTTCATGTTAATGTCAATACATTTCAGTTGGAAGTCAGCCCCAGTCTCCGTCAGTTCCTTGTCATTCCTTTGTATCACGCGCTGTTCACGTCACCGTGGATTGTCAGCTAGACCGTTCTCACATCTCGTTTTGATCATGGACGCAGTGAAAGACCGGACGAGGTACGGAAATATTTCGGTCGGGGCCGTAGGCAGATGAATACACCGAACGGGAAGAAGAAGATGATGGCTTTAGCCTTCCGGTTTATCTTAGGCGAACGCGTCAAGAACCACGTGAGTTTTTAACCGCTGAGTGCGCCCATGCTTGGAAAGGAAAGGCAGTCTAGCACAAAGCCAGAAAAAAAAAAAAACTTCCACGCCAAGCACACAAGAACGCACTAACGCGTTCTACTCTTCCATAGAGTTTCTTAAATTTAAATAGAGAGGACTCTGGCTCTGCGATCGTTCAGCGACCATGGAAATGATAGCAAGTATACGGATTTGCCTAGTCATCATACTTGCGGGAATCACACTTGTGGCTACATTTATTGCGGTGTTCAGAAGAAAAGAACGAACCTTTTTGAACTTCGTGGCGCGATTTTAAATGGTAAGCCTAAGCGATTAAGGTGGTGAAGTGCAACCGCTGTACATTTGCTGATTTATGTTCCGTGACAAAAGAGCTCCAAGCAATGCGTACGCAACAGTGCCAGAAGTACGAAGATTTGACAAATTCGTGTTCTGCCCATCATTCCCATGCTCGCTGAAGCGCCGTGCGTGACAGCTCCCATAGACACTAGCGCCAAAGTTCCCTCTACCGTATTGACAGCAAACTATATGAATTCTTCACAGTGTGAAGGCGTTCAAGACCTTCTAATGAAAGTGAGTTTTTACGTGGTTCTGAACTATTCTACTAATATCCGCACGTGGCGAATACTTGCACTGTCTTCGGGTAACTGTGGACTCGTTTCAATAGATGGTAAATGAGCAATATAATCACAGCGCTAAGTTCGAGAATGCTTACTTTGTTTTTATACGAGTACGTTTTACACCTGATTTCATACAACGGCCGAGTGGCATACAAGCGTCAAGGTAGAGCTTCGGATAAGCACAGTATACATGTTAATTTGAGTGCACCTCATGTACTATGTGTCGCCGTGCTCCCTTCTCACGTGTTATGTTATTAGCCCATAGCACGTGTCGATATTTTCTTGAAACGCTCCAGAATATCTGAGAGCTTTCAATTTGAAGATCAACGGATAAACTTGAGCGAACAAACGTGAACCGAGTTTATACTTGAAAAACTCAGCTGCCGACAATAACGCTGAAATGTTTTATGGCCCATGTATAAGTGCCGACGCACCTTGCCGCAGATCACTTCATCGACGGCCGACGCTCAGTTTACCGATCTCGGTGCACAGTGCAAATCGCCTGTAGTGTTACTGCGCTGCTCGGGCAAAAGTTTGACCAAATGAAAAAGTGTCATCTTGAAACCACCAACTGTGGCCTTCAATGTCACGACCACGCGACAATATCAAAAAATAAAAGGTATTCCATTCGGCACCTGGTATAGGACATTATTAAGGAGTCTTTAGAACCGTATGTGGTGTATAATGCGTTTTCTTTGATGCCGTGAAGTATTATTGCAGCTATACTTCAAATCGAGTCACGAGAACGAATTGACTAGGTCTTGATCGTAAGCGTGTTTATGTTTTTATTAGTCCAACAGCTTTACCTCTAATATGTTAAATGTCAAGGCTCGAAACAGTTACGAGCGCGCGAATTTCCTAATAAACATTTTCTGGCAACACTAACCATGAAAGGAAAACCTGTGATTTGACGCCGCTGCTATGATTGTACTCATCGATTTCACTATCACTGAGTGCACAGCCGGTACTTATTTAGGAGACGCATTTGCATAGAAATTACAAAACACCGATTGTTTTTTAAGCTACACGGCAGCAGAGCCACGTCAATAAAGCAAATACGTGTGGCGAATTTGACACAATCGTAGCACGAAAGTAACAAATTAAAGACGTCGATTCTGCACTTCGAACAGTGAACGACGCCTTAAATGGCCGTCCACGTTGCCATCATTGTAACTATTGCGCTGCGTCTTTATTGGCTCTGAACTACGATTCTTATAGATCGTGTTCATAGATGCGTGTTTCTTTTCTCCCCATTAGTTCTTCTTCTTTCTTTATTTCTTTCTTTATTTCTTTCTTTCCTTCCTTCTTTCTTATATTCCAGACTTTGGCGGCCCCGACATCGACTGGCACGGTACACGTGGAGTTACGTTATTCGCGAATACGTGGCGAATATTGGAGGTCATAAATAATGCCCTCTTGCGAGGCACACGTGGCAGCGCCCCCTTCGTGACATGGCTCGCAATGAGGAAGCGGATCGAAGCCGAGCTCGGCTCAGTGACGCTTGCCAGATGCGAAGCTGTCAACCTAGACTGGCACGAAAAAAAAAAAAGGCTCGTGTGAGTCCCACCAGTGCTGGAAAGCCGTTGTGGCGCCTTTCCGGCGCTTTTCGCTTATAAAAAAAAAATATATGTACATAGTTTATCGAACTCAATTCTTTTTGACAACGATCATGCAACACGAATAATTCTGAGTTTGTAAAGAAGGGGTTCAATCGATGTCATTAATATTGCGCAGCAAAGGTAAATGCGTCTGCAACGTGTTTCCGGGTAGAGCGCATTGAGATTCTTCGTGATATAAACGGTAGTCACTGAAGGTAATGTAGGCATTGTAGACACGCAGTGTCGTCAAGTCTTAGTTGTTCATCACTCTAGGAAGAACACCTCTCCGCATCAGAAACCATGACATACCACGTATTTTTTTGATAGACCATGTAAATTAGTCAGAACTTACACGTCAATCAGGGAACTTCAGTTGGCTGTGACAGTGACTTGCCTCTCTTGCTTTCTGACTTCTCTTTCCCTTTGCCAGAGCAATGTAGCCTACCGGGCAGAGTCCTGGCTAACCTCCCTGGCATTTTTAAGTTTTATTCTTACGCTGCGCCTTGCATTCGATTGGTGCAAGCTGCCCTTTTCTTGAATGATAACTCTCTACGCATACGCGCCACAGGCCTCACAAAACAGAAACAGTGGCCGGAGACGCATGCCCGATATAACGGCTTGCGTGTTAATCAGCACTAGCCTCAGAAAGAACGCCCGAAAGCGGAGGGTTGTGAGATGCCTTTTACAGAAAACTTAATTGAACTCATCTAAAATTTCAAGGACGCTCGAGCTTCACATTCGACAGCAGAACGCGATTGCGTATTGGGCTTCGTACGCATCAGCTTAATGGGCCCCTAAACAGCCTCTCAAAATAACATAAAATAAACACAGCATATTCACAGAGTGAATGATGATGAATAGCGCGAAGCGTCCGTCCTTCCGTGCTTCTGCCCATCTGTCCGTTCGTTCTTGCTTCCGTCCATGCGTCCATTCGTCCATCTGTTTGTCACTCACACTAGTGCCACCTGCTGAGTGAGGCATACAACTAGGTAGTTACGAACTGGTCACAAACATGCATGGACAAGCACACGGTTTTAGGAGCTCCGTCCCTTAAAGAGAGCGTTTCATTCTCTATCGGAGTTCCACCTCGCGGCACAATTGGTAACGTGGGCAGTTTGTACACGTGACGCCAGGATGAAATGATCTCTGGATTTATCAATATACGCGATATATGTGTCGGGAATCGTTTCGTACTCCGCTTTGCCTTGCAGTCGCATGCACGTTCTGCCTCGTATCGCTTGACTATCGTGCGAGATAAACCGATTTCACTTCGTTTTCTGCATTTGCGACTGCGCGTGTAGTCGAAAGCGTGAAATTCTTACTGGCTTAATGCTTAACGCTAGCATTTTGCGTGTTTTACCAAGGAATGAGTTGCAAACAAGAGATATTGTTCAGAGAGAAGGTGGTGAAAGCGAGAAAGAAACTACTTTATCGCCTTGGAAGTCGCGGTATTTGGGGGCCCTTTAAACCATGTCGCAAGAAGCAATGCTTGTGCGAGCAACATAGGCTTTTAAACCACCTTGGAATGTCTACTGTGCGTGCAGTTGGGAAGTGCCCGTATAACACCGTGTTTCTTCCTCTTAAAGATAGGTAATGTATAAAAACAGTAAGCGTCCGTAAGGTGACACGTGCACCTGCGCCCTTTCACGGGTAATCAGCTTCTAAATCAACCACTCGTTGCAAAGTTCACATGTTTTGACGCCTGGTGCAATTCTACGATCCTGCCACGCAGTATTACGTGCATAAAGAAGAACCCCTTCCACTACCTAACATTTTTATTGCGTTCATTGCAGGGCAATTTCCAGCCCTCGCAGGGCTCTGGAGTTGAACGTCTGAGTGTTCCAATATCCGGGTTCGACTCTTAGTTGGACCAAATATTTTTTACTCTTTATTTATTTGCGTCTGTGTTGAGTTTTCGATCACAGACGATGCCGATTTTTTCCTCGCCACTAGCGATTCTGTCACCTGAATTTCTGGGAAACGAAGGTTGTAATGCTATCACGTGGAATAAATTATTCATCGCAAAGGCAAAAAACAGAGTTGATTACTTTTTTTATTATCTTCTCTCTTCATTCTTCCCTTACCTATACTCTTTCATTCCACTACCCATCCCCGTGCCGACTTTCGGAGGTGTCATCGTAAGGATAGACATTTACGGGCAGCACTTTTCTCTTCCTTTCATATATACAGTCACATAGTTGTAAGGCAAAAAAAAAAGGAAGCATTGAATTATTCCTGGGAATATAAGTCACAGGAAAAGGTGCTCGCACTTGATCGTATTTCATGACTGCTCAGCACTTGTTACCAGGTGAGCCGACAATAACAGGAACAACGCAACGAGGCTATTTTCTCGACGTCTGTTGCAGACATCGCCATGAAAACCAAGACTTCATCGATTTGTCTGGGTTTGTAGAGCTATGATTTATTCACAGATTGCAGACTAGATGGCTGGCTATTTCATGAGAACTGGCACGTGCTGCGGCGAGCAAAGCTACATACTCTTGACTGATTAGCATCGACATGGTTGTTCTCGATCGCGCTTAAACTCAGGAAGGTCTATTTCTTTTTACTGAGAATAGCAGTTTTGTCAAATTTACCCTCGAAATAAGAGCACTAGAAGCGGCCAGAGAGGTGGTGTAACAGACGAAACTTTTTTCACAACCCGTCGATGTGGTCAAGTGACTTTAGTGCTCGACTGCTCATCCACAGGTCGCGAGATGGAATCTCTGGCGCGGGGGCCGCGTTTTCGATGGAGGCTAAAGCGGTTGAGGCCCATCTACTTTGATTTAGGAGCACGTTGAAAAACACTATAAGAGGTCGAAATTTGCGTGCCCCTCCAATATGGCGTCTCTCATATTGGTTTGGTTGTTTTCGGACGTTAAACTACAGCAACTATCATTGAAATTGTTGTCACGAGAAAGCACGGCAAATAAAAAAATGGTGGAGTTTGCAGTAACCTATAAGCAAGCCTTGAAACAGAGAAACTGGATGATTCTTAGGATTAATCCGGCTGATTCAAGGTTGTTTCTTAGTGTTAGCAAGATATATAGAGAGAGAACAAAACGAGGGAAAGGCAGGGAGGTTAGCCAGAAATCGCTACCCTGTACTAAAGGAAGAGAGAATGGAAAATAAAGATGGGAAAGAAAGCGAAGAACGAAATAGACGCGCGAAAAAGAAAAGAAAAAAAAGTGATGCAGGTTGTTTATAGGGTGCTTTCATGCCATTGCTATTCTTGAGCTGGGGAATGCCAGCCAGTTTCTACGTTGATTCTTAGCGCTGATAAGTTATAGTTAGACCACACACTGTCACAGACACGACACGGGCAAGTTGTGACCGACGTAGGCCTTCCATCTCTTCGGGGACTTGTAGCCAGTGCCTTTCCTGTTCGCTAGTACTTTGCCGTTGTACGTACTCGGTGTTGTCGGCTGGCCGTTGTCAGCGTTGGGATAAATGTTACGTTCTACTTTTGTCGTGGAAGTTGGGAGTTGTAGGATTGTGGGAGCTGTTGCCTCCTTTATTTTGTTACGTTGGCAACTATATAGACTCTCTCGGCTGGATTTTGCCACCGGGGTCGACGTCGGCATCAATCACCGTGTATCTGTACTCATCGATATATATGAAAACGCGAGAAAGAAAACAAATAATCCAGAAGAAGACTCGGGCGCGCGGAATGGAACTTCCGATCTCTGAATTGAGGGTGCGAGGTGTTATCCACTGTGCCACGAAGGAGCACATTCTTCAACGTTCAAAATGCAAGCTGTTCATGTTTACCACTTACCGCTGCCAAGGGGCCACTCGGGGGAAATATCGTGTTTTCAGAATTACCAGCGAGACATCAGAATCACCAGCGAGAGATGGCGCAATGAGCGCGCGTCGCCAGATCGTCACGAAGTGTCGGTGCGCGCTCTCATCTCCGATGCGTACTTTGCCCCGCGCAGAGGAGACGTTCACGTGTGCTCTCGCTTACCTCGTGGTTGGGACAATCGTATGCCTATAAGCTTTCACCGGGAAAAAAATTTGTTGCAGTTACCGGGCGCACAAAGGTGACTGCAATCGTTCCACAGTCTCCGTTTGCGAAAAGAGCGTGCTTTTCAGCACAGCGAAGTAACAACTGAGATGCTCATTCGCGTTCATCTTGTACCTTTGAGTACGTTTCGTGCAACATTTGTGCGTGAGAAACACGGTGCACGTTTCGATATGCTTGCCATGCCTCGCGTGATCTTTCAATTTGTTGCTATCGCTTTCACGGCTTCGCATTTGCAGCAAAGCTGTTACTTCTTTAGTAGTGCAATTTACTCAATTTCTGTGGCTCATACCTGTTTATGATGATGATAGTTTTTTTGTTTGGTACGGAGTGAAGAAGGTGAGAACCTTAGTGGCTAGGTTTCTCATTGTCTACTGTAGTCACAGTGTGTCATGTAGTCACGGTCCATTTTGAAAGCGGGTATGCGGCACGATGGGTGTCGCAGAACTGGTCACCGGTTCACTAAGAATTACCAAAGCAACAGTTAGCCTATCAAGCAGCCGACGACGTTAGTTGAACGAAAAACACACTGAAGCTGGGCATATAGAAAAGAAGAAGAAACGCCACTATCGTACGCGTGACTATTGTAGGCAATAAAGTGATTTCACATCGCTTGCTGCGTGTGCGACTGCGCAAGGAGAGACAGTTGCGTGTAGCCGAAAAGCGCCAAATCCCGACATGGCTCAACGCTTAGTGTGCATGTTTTACGCAGAAATGAGTGGCGAGGAGGAGATGGCGCTTGTATAAAGGATAGTGAAGGCGAGAAAGAAGCTGCTGTCTTGCCTTTGAACTCGGTCAGTTTGAGGGCCCTTTAAGAAAAAGCATACGTAATGCTAGCCACATCGGCTGTATGGCGATGCTAGCACAATAGCCGAGGCTTTGGTAACGTCAACGATGACGGTGGGTCAACGTGGGTGCCGTGCATGAGATCAGGACGCAATCGTGCTCGTTCATTTTACTTGACCCGCTTGTTCAGAAACAGATTGTCAGTCACTGGGTTAAGCGCACACATTTGCAGAAGGTGAATATGTGTGAACCGTTTATACCAGTGCCGTCTGTATCCACGTGACAGACACGTCCGCTGAAGTGACGGCCAGCATAGCTCCATTTGCGGTGTGGTCCGTAGCTGGTGCGTGCTCGAAGTGTTGCGCTGTCATCTAGGCGAGAGCCATTTGCAAGTGAATGGTGGTGGCGTGAAGCGTTGAGTGACAGCTGGATCAACCTCTGACTACGTCGGAAACGGGACAACTGAAGGACGGAGGAGTATGCGTAAGTGAAAAAACTTTCTTGCAGACTATTCTGTTTATAGTGAACTGTTCGCTGTCATATTGAACTGTTCATTGTCTGTTAGTGCTTGCGCTTCACGTTAACAGTACAATGCGAAAGCGTTTTGCCCGTTGCTGATCTTAACACGTGGATCGTCAAATAAAGCGAAGGCAGCAACATCGAATGGGACAGATGAGCAAGTAAGCATGTTTACGCACATCCAGGCAGTTCCAATGCAGTATACGCTGAATTCTTAACGAACACGGTTTCGCTGCGATATGTTACATACCTTAAGTGACCGACATGTGCGCTGTGGTTTATGTTTATTCCTACCTTCAAGCCTTAGGCACGTAGCGAAAGAAATCATCAGCCAAAACACTGAAGGTGTTTGGCTGATGAGCACGCGATTCCCCGGTGTGACACCCACCACACCAAAAAACGCCGGCATTTTTCATTGTGTGTGGTCATTTTATTGGAAACTAGAGTAGCCCAGAGAAGTTGTTTGAGCACGTGGGATAGGAGATAGTATTTCGCGTTCATAAATTATTCGTCATTCCTTGCACGGAGCTACATCGCAATAAAGTCCGCACCAAGCTCAAATCTATGTTACTTTGCATGATATCCTTTCTTACCAAATCAAACTTAACCGCTATTGTCTGCTGGAACACGGAAAAGAAAAATCTAGGGCATACATCCCCATCGAAGTCACATGATCAGTCTTAGCACAACCAGATCAAACGATCAATTTTTAAGAAAAGGGGACCGAACAAAAAGCGAAGCAACGTTCACAAAACGGCGTGCTGAGTCGAGGATAAAGAAAAGTGTGCTCCTTGCTCTTCCACGCAAAAAAAAGAAAGGAAAGGTTCGAAATGAAATTCTGGCCGGGCATAGAACCTCGATGATACCGTGGTGTCGACGAGCTACGCCATGCTCACGCTCTCCCTTCCCACGCGGCTCGCCTTGTTCGTGCCTGTTTTGTCTGAGCGATGCGCGCGCTGAATTGTCGTGCGGGTGTTCGGCCATTTTTCTTTCCCTTACGCGTGTTCACGAGTGCTCGGAGCACGCAAAGACAAAACGAGCGGCGAGAAAGGCGACAAATTTACGAGGCTAATTTCGCTCGACGAGGCGCGAGAGCCAACAGCGCCGCTGTCCCGTCCGCTACACGGCGGCTTTAGGGAGACACGCGAGCAGAGACGGCGGCGATGCGCTGGCAGCTGCGCCTGCAGAAGTTACGAGAGCATTACAAAAACAAAAGAAGAGAAAAAAAACCGGAGCATGCTTAAACGAGTGAGTGAAGGTGTCTATATGTCTTGGTTAAGGAAAAGTGAAATTGCCAGCATGGCCGCCATAGAGTTTCTCACAATCATACCTAGAGGAAAATCTGGCGCTAGTGAGCTGCTGGATGAAAGGGAATGACGGGATATGTGAGCTCCGAACTTGACTGGAATTTGTGTACCTCGAAGACGCGTCGGGAGTCACGTTAAAGGGATTGATTTCTTACTAAAAGAGCACGTAATAAGCTATTTATTTTTTGTCATTGCACAGAAACACGCTTTATTTGACACTAGAACCTTCTACATTGATGTACATTTTTATGAAGCGTAAGAAGTAACCAACGGCCGCTAAACTTGGCAGGCAGACGACAAAGCGAGCGTTCTTTCCGCCACGTTTATGTCGTCTGTTTCATTCCTTCTACTTTTGGTTGTGCCGACAACGTTAGTGGACTTTTATTTTAGAATATAATACGCGCGAATGAGAATCCGCATTTTCACTTTTAAGCCGGAGCCTCGCTCAACACCAGCCAACACAAGCCTCGCAGTCAGATATACCGTCACACCCAGCGCTCCAACATCGCCTTTTAAGAAATTCACATAGGCGGTGGCCGGCACCACGCTTCCCTCTAGGTATTTGGGAAAAACTCTATGATGGCCGCTTTCGCGATTCGCGTCGGAAGGATTCTTGATGGAAAGGAGGCACAGCAAATAGTGAGGACGTAAGAAGCCAAAAAGGAAAAGAGAATGCTGTATGTTAAAGTGTTTCGAGACAAAGAGCAAACAATGCTGAACCATAGAAACACATGAAAAAAAAAAAAGCTGCGGCGACACGCCTGACTAAACTGTCACACAAAAATCACAGGATGCTTCGGTGACATGTAACGTAGGGTACAGGTGAAGCAACAGCTGATTGTCGCGAATAATGTTCGTCACTTGGGTAGGCGAAGAAATATTTTTGGCCTCCATTGACGCCCCCGTCGTTTAGATATGCATGTTTAGCTCGTGCTTACTCTGCAGCAATATGTCACGGGCGTCTTCGTTGCGTCTGATTATTATCGTGCTTCTGATGCACTAAACCCTACGGCACCCCAATACTAGTAACTCAACTAATAGTAAACATTCCCCCCCCCCCATGCGGCTTAACTTCACATATTTTTTTTCTTCCATTGTATAAAAGTGCCGCATATGAGAACTTTACCGGACCATAGTTGATACATAAAAAAATGGTAGGGGCCGTGCAGGTACTCACCTTAACCTAACTGAAATTATGACATCTATAAGTCGACACGCTGTCTTCGATTCTGTCGTGCCATCATTCTCAAGTCCATTGGGACGGGCTAATTGCAGTGAAGGTGGTGTTCTCGATGTAACGTTGTCGACAAAGGCATGCAACGCATTTGGGGAAGGGGGAGGGAGGATGGTTGAGTCGTAAAAAGTCCTGACCCCTCCCCCTCTTCAATAGTCATACAAGTGGGCGGCAAGTCTGCCTTAAACCTGTTCTCAGTGGAACCTGTCACGTCATTAGTATTGGTTAATTCCCAGGATTATGGGACGGCCACACGGTGTTTGACGACATTGGCGGTCGAAGACGACTGACACTGCAATAAAAAAACCATTCACTTTTACCTCCGAAAAGCCAAGGACTAGAGACAGAAGACAAGGACAAGACAGATTCCATCGTGTGTGTTTATCTTTCTTGCCCTTGTCTTACGTGCGCACTAAAGAAATTAATATATGAATACATACCAGCTAGCCCAGTTATCAGTTTTACTAGGCAGGCCGTTATTAAAAGAACAGGAGCAAGAGGAGAGGGGGAGGGATGAGGAGCAGATGGGGTGTGGAGGTTGCGCAACCTTCGATCCAAATTCAGGACCCTGCTCCCGGCTATGGTTGTCGAATGGTGTCGCTGGACTAAACTACGATTCTTCTGAGGCATTTAGGACTTCTTCTTTGACGTTTTCTTTCGCTTGTCGTAATTCAATGACCTGCGTTATAAACGGCTGTGGTGATCGTTATTTACATCTTCAAACTCGACTGAAATGTTTGAACTGACCCCGCGAGTATCCCTAGAAAGTCACTTCAATAATTAGAGGCCTTCTGGTTTTCGTAACAGCGGAACTCTTCAAGCCGAGCACTGGTCCGTGACTGGTGAAGAGAAACGGTGATCATGAACCGGCACGAACTTCCTTCATAATATGCGTAATCTTCAAGTTCACTCTCGGAACATGTGCATCGATATGTCTGGTGTGGTCTGGAAAAACTGGTGAGAGAGGGAACGAGCGCAGGGAGAGAAAAAAATAGCGGGTAAGATATAAATAGACAGGAAAGATAAATTATTTAACAAAGCTTTAATAAAATATTCAATAAATTCTTCATTAAATCTTAGGCGAAAAACAATTCTTTTACGAGGTGGAATTTGATCTACCGTTTCCACATTCGAAATGCGAGCATCGTAACTACTCTAATATCCAGGCACTTTGTTTTATGGTGTTTATTCAACGTACACATGGAACTTGGAAGCAGTTCAGTACAGAAAGATCACTATTACGATCACTCTGCTTCTGTCGCGAGTTAATGGCGAACACGTAGAGCTGAAGAATTCGCAATCATTTCTAGGTCAATGGCACGAAGTAACGACTCTTTTCCATTATACACTAGAATATTGGTAAAAATAAACACCTCACCAATGCGATATACCAGTTTGGCTGAATTTTCATTTGCTCCTACACATATGTACAGGTCGGTTCACTGTTGGAAGGAACACGGGAGCGTGGAGCCCGTGCTCTGCGGCGGCTGCCTACAGCACCATCAACCGACAATTGAAGAAAAGACGTTCGCTTTCGGCGTCATCTATTGCCAAACAAGATAACGAGTCATGACCGGTAGGCCAGCGCTGCTAAATTACGCTCCCTCTCCGCTCGCGCAAAGGGCGATGCCTGCAGTGCGTCGTCTTCTGCCAAAAAATCCCAGCATATTTACGGAGTGCATGTTGATGAGTGGGGCGAAGCGTTCGTTAGTCCGTCTGCGCTATAGAGTTTGCTAAAATTAACCAGAGGGGACTCTGGCGCTGCGATCGTTTAGCGACCATGGGAATGATGGGTAGTACACACATTTGCCTAGTCTTCGTACTTGTGGGCGGCGAATCGTACTTGCGGCTTCGTTTATTGCTGCGTTTCGGTTTTGTTTTGAAAGAAATATTAAACCCTTTTGAACTTCGAGACCGAATTCGGTAAGGTAGGTCTAAAAGAATAGGCTGGTGAAGTGCAACCGCTGAACATTTGCTGATTTTTGTTCCGTGAGAAAACAGCTTCAAGCCACACGAACACACACAGAGCCAAAATCAGGCCAGAAGTACGAAGTTTAGAAAAATGTGTGTACTACCCATCATTCCCATGCTCGCTGAAGCGTCGTGCGCTGCAGCTCCCATAGACACTAGCGCCAGAGTTCCCTCTAGTGTATATTACGAAACTCTATGGTCTGCGCCGCCGTCCGTCTGTGCGCCCGTCTATCCGTCCATGCATCTGTCGGTCTGTCCATCCGTCCGTCCATTCGTGCGTCTTTCCATCCGTCCGTCCATCTAGTAAACACTCCAAGTATCACCATCTTTCAACTTTTCATCATTTATTCAACATATAGAAGTACCGCCATCCAGCGGACATTTCACAGTCTAAACGAGAGGTGGCACGGCCGGACTAGAGGAGTGGCATGCGCACACTTTCTTACGACCTGCGCTTCGTGTCTAGTTCCCACCTTTCACCGCCGCTAGTTCATGGCAATGCGGCCAAACCCCGCTAAACCTTGCTAAAACCAAGGAGGTTACGCCCAGCGAGTTTAACGTGGCAACCTTTTCTGGTGAGAAAGTGCTCAAAGTACCTCCTTCTGTTACTAGATTTTTTTAGTAAGCATCAAACTCTAGGCAAATTTTATTGGAGATCGTCACTGATATTCATCTCTGTAGGTTAGTTTATCAGAAACAACTCTTTTTTTATTTATGATTAACGTACATGGGTTTCCTCCTCAATTCAATAGAGGGCGCGTGCCACTCTTCTAGTCTAGGGAGCCTACATGAACAGCCGTTTTTAGGGTGATAGCCTTTGACCCACTACATGCCGGCAACGCACCACCGCCCGCCAAAACACAATGTTGCCAGACAGCAACGCCGCGCTGTCGCCCCATCTTGGTGCCCGCACTGCGTCTACGCCCGGTTGCGTTTAGTTCACAATAATACGGCGTCGAACGTTGCGGTAGCGTGTTAAACGCTGCCGGTGAAGCCTAAGAATGCCTGGATGCTGCGTACTGCTCTGCACTAACCACAACAGAAAGGGGGTGCGAATGTTCCGCTTCCCAGCGAGCCCTGGCCGACGACAACTATGGCTGGCTCAAGTGAAGCAAGACGGCTGGGAGCCCACCAGTGCGTCTCGTATTTGCTCTGGGGGGGGGGGGGGGGGCGCTGCGAGCGCTCGATGGTGACGGACGCACTCCACATCGCCTCCGTAGATTTTCTGCTATTTCTGCGGACATCCACCTTGGTACCCCTGAAACTTGGATTTATCGTCACCGCCAAGTTCTCCGCTTCGCCTAGACAACACCTTCATCCAGATGGGTCCAGTTTTGACAACTTGAGGGACATCCTTCACTCCCGGCTACAACGCCGCCTCGCTAAGGGCTCTCAGCCCGGCGATGGCGGCCGCTAACGTGGTTACGGGCTATGGTCCTACCTCAAGCCAAATGCTGTCCATGGAGATTTCATCCTCCGTAAACACTATGCCATCAGAAGATGAATACCTCGACGACATGGTGAGACTGTGGCGACGCAAGCAAGCGAAATTGAAGTCTGCGTCTCAACAACAACGAGACGCCACAGCGGGCCACCATTCCCCAGCCTTGCAAGGAACGCCGGCGCGCCATCCCTCCGGTGGTGTGTCTACCTCTGCTCCATCCTCGCAGCCAGCGAAGCAACGCAAGTGGCGTCCGCGTCAAACTCCTCGCCTCTCTCGCGACGACTACATCGTAGTAGTGAAACCTCGCGTTCCCTGCGAGCTACGCACATTCGTCACGGCCGATCGCGTGGGCGACGCCATCCGCAGCTACCTCGGCGACCAGACTACCACGCAAATTCAAGTGTGGCCGATCTGGGAACAAAACATCTTGGTCTGTAGCACCACCATTTTGCCTATGGCACAGCGACTCCTCGGAGACTTCCAGCTGCAAGTGGGGGATCAGCAGCTGCCCGTTCGGGGCCACGCCAAGGCACCAGGGGATACATGCAAGGGCGTCATCAACATAAACCCTGCTGAAAGCCCGGAGAAGATCAAGTCAGAACTGCATTGGCCTCGAGGTACTAACCTCGCGGTCCGCAAACTCGGAGATTCCGCGGCGGCGGTGGTGACTTTCGAGGGCACGAAGTTACCCCGCTTCCTCTTCTACCACTGCGTGGCGACATATATCCGCGCCTACAAGAAAACGGTCCCTGTTTGCACCAAGTGCGGTACCATCGGTCATCGACCACCTCAGTGTCCTCACACCGCTCCAACCCAGTGTGCCAAATGTGGAACCCCCGCACCTGCAGGTCTCAATGCCCACGACTGCCACCCCAAGTGCCTCCTCTGCCACGGCGCCCATGAGACTGGGACCAGTGGCTGCACGGCAAAATATCGAAAATATCGGAAACGCAAGCAGCCCTCAACATCTCCTCGAGGAACCACCTCATGTTCGTCACAGCCAGACAGCCGCACCAACCTGCATCATTCGGCTCCACCACTCCACGCCGATACTCAGGCATTCCCACCACTCGAAGCACCAGCGGCGGTACCTCAGGTGAGCAGTTGGGCAAGGAATGCTGCTTCTAGGCCTCTCTCACCCCCTTTTGTCGATCCTCCTTCTCCCGAACTTGCGGCCCTTCGCCAGCAAGTTGCGGCACTTCAAAAGCAAAATTCTCTTTTATCTAAACAACTTGAACTCTTAAATAAGCGACTTCAACCCCAACAACAGTGTACTGCAAGGCCATCCGGTATTGCCCCCTCTGTCCAGGCGGCTACGCCAGCTACGTCCAAGCTTAGTCCTCGCGCTAAGTCCACTCCCATTAAACCACCGGTTCAAGCAGCCATGTGTACTCCAGCACTCGGAACCGGTGCCACATCTACTCCAGAAGCTCTTGAGGCTCCTGGGGCACCTCAGGTTCTCTTGCCCACTAACCAAACTCTCCCTAGCGAAGAGCGCGCCCTGCGCGTAGAGGAACGCCTCACGCGCGTCGAAGCTTCGGTTAATCACCTCCTCACCAGCTTCTCGGTCCAACGCATAGTAGTAGAGGTTACCCAGGCTATTCAAGCCTGGGCAATCACCCAGTTTCAACCCAAGGCATCGCGTTCCCGCTCCTGCTCGGTGAGCAGTGAGGGTACAGCTCCACGGCGTTGTCGTAAGGTGGCTACCACCACCCCGCAGTCGGACAATCCGGCCTCCGTGCCCCTCCCTGCCTCTGAGGATTCCGAGCGGGACATGGAGGACCAAATATAAAACCAAAGACAGTCACGATGGCTACCAATCGTACGTCTCGTTCAAACATTGCGTCTAAATTCGAGATCATACAGTGGAACCTTGGAGGCTTCGGGAACAGGCGAAAGCGTTCACATGTTTCCCTTTTCCTCAGCTCACTTGGCTCTCAGCCGGCCGTCTTGGCGCTCCAAGAATCTGGCCCTGCTCCATCCCTTTCTGGATACTGCTCCTATCTAGGCGGCACCACCACATGCCTCCTCGTGCATAAAGCTTACACGGCGATACAGATTGACCTCGATCTGGATCTTCCTTACGACTACTGCATGATATCAGTGCTGTCTCAGCGGAGGGGCCAACCATCAATACATATCTTAAACGTGTACTGTCCCCCTCGCCTTGCGAGGGCTTCGTTTGCGCATCTCTTCCATAGGGCGCTGCGTATAGCGGCCCGACAACCACTGGTGATTGTCGGGGACTTTAATGCCCCCAGCCCTCACTGGGGTTACCACTACGAGAAGGCCCGGGGCAGAGAGCTCAAGGAGCTCGTTTCCTCGCTGAGCCTGACGCTTCTTACCGATCCGGCACAACCCACACGTTCCGGCAACTCGGTCACGCGAGACACATGCCCCGACCTCTCCCTCACCCGTCACATCCGCGATGCCACATGGGAAAATTTAGGCGAAACCCTAGGCAGCGATCACTTTTTACTCCGCATTTCGTTCACACCGCGGCAGAAAATGCGCCAACACTGGGGCCAAGCCCGTCTCACCGATTGGACTCAGTTCAGAATGCAACCATTCCCTGCCGTCCTCTTCTCGACCGAATATGCAGCGTGGGCATCATACGCCCTCCATATGAAACAAGCGAACACTCACACCCTTGCAACCGCTAATTTGACTCCTGCAATCGATCCACACCTCCTACATCTTTGGCACGCTCGCCGCGGGCTCGTAAGGCGCTGGAAACGCAACAAACGTAATCGGAAACTTCGCGCTCGCATTGAGGTGCTCACTGCAGAGGCGGCCGCATACTCCGCACAACTTTCCGATGCTAACTGGGCAGACACCTGTTCGAAGGCTGCAAACCAGATGAGCTCTAAGAGTGCGTGGCTACTCTTTAGAAGCCTTCTCGATCCCTCCACCACCAGGGGAGAAACGCAACGCCAGCTCCACCGTGCTCTGCATGCCTTTCAGGGCACTACGGATGAACTCGCGCGAGAACTTTGTGACCGCTACATCTGCCGCACAATTGATCCCGCAGGCCCAGCATGTACGTATTCCGGCGCCCCTAACACCGACCTCGACGCCCCATACACGCTTTCTGATTTACGGTTTGCACTCACGAAAATGCGACGGGGCACGGCCCCTGGACGCGACGGAATCACAGTATTGCTCCAGGCAAATCTTCCCGACCAAGCACACCTCTAGCTACTACACCTTATAAATTCGATATGGGACGGCTCTCTGCTTCCAATGGAATGGACCACATCGGTCGTGACATTCATACCCAAATCGGCAAAGTCCGTTAGTATTGAGGCACTGAGACCCATCTCACTTACGTCTTGCGCAGGCAAACTCGTGGAAACCATGGTTCGCGAACGCCTTTCCGCCTACTTGGAAGCCAGGAGGACCTTTGCCGACACGATGTTTGGCTTTCGCCCGCATCTGTCGGCGCAGGACGTCCTGCTTCAGCTTCAACACGATATCATAGAGCCGACTACTATGTGCCATAACGATAAAGCCGTGCTCGCTCTCGATCTCCGCGGGGCATTCGACAACGTCAAACACAGCACTATACTCACTAACCTGTCTACCACAAACTGCGGGCAGAAGACTTTCAACTACATTCGCGCCTTTCTATCACATCGCACCGCCTTCATTCGCCTTAAATCTACCGAACACGGCCCGTACTTATTAGGCACGCGGGGTACACCTCAAGGGGCAGTCCTGTCTCCTCTGCTTTTTAACCTGGCGATGATGAACCGCCCCTCTCTTCTAAGCGAGGTCGAGGGAATACAACACGCACTATATGCGGACGATATCACAATCTGGACCAACACCGGCTCCTTAGCGCAAATCGAAGAACGCCTGCAAAAGGCTGCCCTTCTGGTGGACACCTACGCAGGTTCATGCGGCCTGGAGTGCTCTCCAGCTAAATCGGCTCTTCTTTCAGTCTTTCCACTACCGCCGCCTCAAATTTTTCTTCCGTCCGGGCCCGTCCCGTCAGTGCAAAATATTCGGGTTCTTGGCCTTCACCTCTCGTCGTCCTTGGATCCAAAGGGCACAATAGCAGGCCTCAGACGCACCAGCGAACAGGTGAGCCGTATGATACGGCGAGTTTCTACCAAGCGCGGCGGCCTCCGCGGGTCTCAGTCCCTCCGATTGGCCCACGCGTTTGTGACCAGTCGCGTTCTCTACGCCTTGCCTTACCTTCGCCTGCGTCGTCGACACGAGCACCAGCTGAACGTCCTTCTTCGTTCAGTATACAAACGCGCTCTGGACCTACCTATTGCAACTTCCAACAGCCGATTCGCGGCTCTGGGGGTACACAACACCTTTGCAGAGATGCGCGAAGCTCATCGCGTTAACCAAATCAATCGACTGTCGCAGACGCCTTCAGGGCGCCGTCTTCTACACAGACTTGGCCTTAACGCTATATCTGACCAAGACCCTCTGCAGCCGGTACCAGAGCTCTGGCGTCAAAAGCTATGGGTGGAACCTCTACCCCGTAATATGAACCCCGACCTCCATCCTGGCCGTAGACTAGCACGCGCCGCGGCCCTTCATACGCGACACTCTGATCGTCCTGGTGTTTTCTACGTGGACGTCTCGGGTCTCTCCCCCTCCGGTCACTTCACGGCTGCCGGGATTACAGAGGGCAAACACGTCGATGGCCTCTCCTTTCAAGCAGACACAGTAATGCACGCTGAAGAGGTTGCCATAGCTTTGGCCGCTTCTCACCCTGCCTCACGCACCATCCTGACGGACTCGCGCTCAGCCTGTTCTCAGTACTTTCAGGGTTCCATTGCCCCGCTGGCGGCTAGCCTACTACAGGCACCCGCAGGGGCGCCTGCGCAAGCAGGCGTTTGGTGTGTAGCGACACCACGGACCCGAGCTAACGGGGGAGTTTAGGCTCCCTCCCACGCCTAGCCGTGCGTGGCTTTGCCGTGTCCGGGGAAAAGGGGATCCTGGGGGTTGAGCCAATGCTGGGTGATTGGACCTTTAAGGCCCCCCGGCAGAGGCAACACACCCCTTTGGCCCCGGCTTCACGTAGACGGCACCCCTGGGCTGACCCACCCAGGGGAAATCGGCAGTCGCCTTTTCCTATCTCTCTCTCCCTACATCTTCGTCTTTATCTCTTACTATATATCTGTCCTGTCTTCTACTTCCTTCCGTTTACTTCCGATATTCATGGCGGCAAGGGTTAACCTTGTGTAGGTATCCCACCTTGGATAATTACATTGGGTTATAGTGACAGCGTACGGCTGGCCTCGGGAGGGCTTGTTTTAACAAGTCCAACCGCGTCCCCTTGTTGGGCTCCGTGGTGGGTGGTCGCCGCTGTTACCGAACACATTCATACTTGTATGGCTTTACAAGCATCCGCCGACCTTGATCGGTCTCGCAATAGAGGCCGCACTGAAGCAAGTTATCACGTCTCGAAAGAAACTAAAGTTACTTTCGCGAAGTACCACATTATCCACAGTGACAGCACACCTCTAAGAAAATTATCCCCATTTTTGGTCGCTAAATGCCTAAAAAAAAAAAGGACCCACATACAAAGCATCCAAAATGTCACGCGGTGACCTCCTTTTGGAGCTAACCGAAAAAGACCAAGTGCCTAAGCTATCCCAACTAACCAGCATTGGAGAAACAGCTGTCACCGTTTCGGTCCATCGCTCTCTAAACACCAGCAGGGAAGTAATCTCTGAGGAAGACTTCTTAGGCCTTAGTGACGAAGAGCTCCTCGAAGGTTTCCAAGACCAAAACGTCATCAAAGTCCAAAGAATTGTAATCCGTCCCAATAATCAGGAATCACCCACCAAACACGTTATACTAACCTTTGGAACATGTGAAATGCCCACCTCTCTTAGGGCTGGGTACTTAAAAATAAATGTCAGACCCTACATTCCCAACCCCAGACGCTGTTTGAAATGTCAGAGATTCGGACACGCCTCGCACTCTTGCAGAGGCAAAGAAACATGCGCAAAATGCAGCGCAAACGACCACAAATCAGAAAACTGTTCATCCTCACCCTACTGTGTTAACTGTGACGGGGAACACCCAGCGTATTCCCGGTCATGCCCATGTTGGAAAAAAGAAAACGAAGTGATCGCTCTGACCGTCAAAGAAAAAATATCATTCAGCGAAGCGCGAACACGGCTATCGTACCTTTTCCACAGAAGTTACGCAGATGTGACGCAGTCGGGGGCAGCGTCACAAAGGCCTCAGGAGTCGACCGCTACCACACCCAGTGGTTCTATGGTGACTCAAACCGCCCCCGTAAAAGAAGCAGCGCCAGCTGCTCCATGCACATCAAAGGGCCCGCAGACTCCGGTCTCCCTGGGCCCTAAACTCAATAGAATGCCAAGGCCTGAGATCAGTTTCTCAGAGCCTCACTCTCGATCTTCCAGCGCCTCAGACGAGGCAATGGAGATCGACCACAAAACTGCGGTGTCATCGACACCGAAGGACAAGCGCTCTCTCGAGCGTACCAAACAGGACAAGGACAAAGTCCCAGTAACTACAATAAAAAAGCGATAACCGTAATGGTTATCGTATTTCTCTCTATTTCTATTTCTCAATATTGTCACCTATCATCTTTTATACCGATCAATCCCCAGAAGTATATTTACTTAACTTTATTCTGCCATGGCTTTTATCGTACATTGGAACTGTAGAGGCTTAATTCATAACTTAGGTGACATAAAGGACATCATTAAGAAATTCTCACCAGTAGCCTTTTGCCTCCAAGAGACAAATCTTGGTGCAAAACACAGCCATTTCCTAAAAGGCTTCAAAGTTGCCCGAAAGGACCGCGAACATTGCAACCGTCTTTCAGGAGGAGTAGCCATAGTGGTGCAGGGCAGCACTCCTACGCGAGATGTCCAAATAAACACATCTTTCGAGGCCGTAGCCGTCACCATCCTATCATACAAAACCATCACCATCTGCTCAGTGTATATCCCACCTCACACCCTTTTCACCACCAAAAACCTAGAAAATCTAGTGGAACAGTTGCCAAAACTATTTATCTTAGTTGGGGATTTCAATGCGCATTCAACCCTTTGGGGTAGCGACAAAACTGACGCAAGAGGGCAAGCCGTGGAAGATTTCATCTTATCAAATGACATCTGCCTTCTTAATTCCGGTGCTTTTAGCTACTTTTCACCAACCTCGCGCACTTTTAGTTGCTTAGATCTCGCCATGTGTTCATCGTGTATTTTTAATGATTTTAAATGGGACGTCGTCAACACGTCTTATGGTAGTGATCATCAACCCGGCATCATAAAACTCATACCATCTTACCCAACTTTAACAAGCAGGCCACGCCGGTGGAAACTGCAGCTAGCGAACTGGCCAGTTTTCACAGAAAACGCTAAGCTCAATGAAGTTTTCTCATCGGAGCTTTCTGTTGAGGAACTAAACGAAGAGTTCGTCAAAGTTTTAATCTTAGCAGCAGAAAAAGCAATACCGCAATCATCCGGCATCGTACGCAAGAAATTCAACCCTTGGTGGACAAACGAGTGTACTGATGCCAAAAAACTACAAAATAAGGCCTGGGGAATTCTACGAAGATACCCCACCTACGCCAACCTCATCAACTTCAAACAGGCAAAAGCCAGAGCCCGAATTATTCGAAGACAGGCAGAAAAGGATTCATGGCAAAAATACATATCATCAATTAACAGTTCAGTGACATCTAAACACATCTGGGACAAGGTGAGGAAGTTCAAGGGAGAGTACTCCTCCTACACAATACCACTGCTTACAAGTCCAGACACACAGTCAACACTAGAAGACCATGCCAACCTATTAGGAGAACACTTTTATAAGGTATCATGCTCAGCAAATTACACCAATACATTCCTGAAATATAAAGAAAATGCAGAAAGACAAAGATTGCCTACTAGCAGTACCTCAAATGAAAGTTATAACCTTCCGCTTACGCTGCACGAATTGAATAGGGTACTTTCTGCCGGTAAAAAAACGACAACAGGGTCTGACCAGATACACTACACAATGTTGGCACACCTATCCCAAGCATCAGCAAAGGCACTTCTCCAATTCTTCAAAAAAATATGGGACTCTGGCATAATGCCTCAAGATTGGAAAAAAGCCATAGTCATACCATTCCTAAAACCTGGTAAACCCCCAACTACCCCAAGTAGCTATAGACCCATTGCATTAACAACTTGCCTGGCAAAAACTTACGAAAGCATCATAAATATTAGACTTACCTTCACTCTGGAATCGGAGCACCTAATAGACGCACACCAGTGCGGATACAAAAAGGGCTGTTCCACCACTGATCACATTGTTAGGCTGGAACAAGAAATACGACAAGCATTTCTACACAAACAGTTCTGTCTCTCGGTCTTCTTTGACTTAGAGAAAGCACATGACACAACTTGGAGATACGGAATTCTCAGAGATCTAGCTAACTTAGGGATTCGCGGAAGAATGCTGAACTGCTTGCACGATTTTTTGTCGAATAGAACTTTTCAAGTACGTTTGGGTACGGTACTGTCACGAATATTTGTCCAAGAAAATGGTGTACCACAGGGCTGCGTTTTGAGCCCCACCCTGTTCATAGTGAAAATGAACTCCATCAACAGGGCTATACCCCGTACAGTCATGCACTCCATCTATGTTGATGATCTGCAAATTGCATGCCGAGCCTCCAGCCTATCATCCTGTGAAAGGCAACTCCAAATTACAATAAATCGGCTTAAGAAATGGGCCGACCAAAATGGTTTCCGCTTTTCAGCCCAAAAAACCACAGCTGTTCTCTTTACGCAAAAGAGAGGATTGTTCCCTGAACCCGCGCTCAAACTATATAACATCAACATGCCGGTAAAACAAGAACCCAAAAAGAACCCACTCAACGTGCTCAAAGTACTCTCTCATAAGCACTGGGGTTCCGATCGACTCTGCCTTATACGTATTTACCGATCTCTTGTACGCAGCATTTTAGACCACGGATGCATAGTCTACGACTCGGCGCGAAACTCATACATCCGCCGTCTTGACCCTATACACAACCTCGGTCTCCGTCTGTCAAGTGGTGCTTACAGAACATCACCTGTGCAAAGTCTATACGTAGAATGCAATGAGCCCCCTCTATGTGATCGAAGAGCATTACTAACCTTGTCATATGTTTTAAGAATAAGGTCGTCACCTGAACACATCTGCTATGAGATTGCCGCGAAGTGTGACTCGTGCTCACACTACCTCAACAAACCGAACCTAATCAAACCACTTGTCCTACGTTTCGAGGAATACTGCCGCTTTTATACCATCCCTGATGGATCACTAGATGTCGCTATTAAACCACCAAGACTGCCGCCATGGTTTGACCTGTCACAGCTATGCGAATTTTCACTAAGCCGTTTCAACAAAAAAAGCACCCCACTAGAACACATAATTCAAGAATTTTATACACTTCAGCACGAATATAGGGAGTACGAAGAATTTTACACAGATGGCTCAAAAACGGAGGACCACGTGGGTATTGGGAATGTGACGACGAAAAGCGCAATTTCTGTGAAAGTACCTCGTAGTTTTTCTATTTTTTCAGCTGAAGCTTATGCCTTGAGTGAAGCAGTTCGGAAAATCATCGCTGAAAAATACAAGAAAGCAATCATATACACCGACTCACTAAGCACACTAAAAGCACTACATATAAAATCCGAATGTGAGCTTATAGTAGGCGACATTCTAAACATAGTATACTTAAACAGCCAGGCAACCTGCATCCGTTTCTGCTGGGTCCCAAGTCATGTTGGGATACTCGGAAACGAAAAAGCAGATAAGTATGCTTCCCAGGCAGCCCATAAAACAGTAACAAAAGTAAAAATTCCCCTTAAAGATATCCAGAGAACAATTCGCCTGGTCCTACTAGCAAAATGGCAAAATCAATGGGACACCTGCACGAACAATAAGCTCCACCTGGTGAAACCCACATTCGGGGAATGAAAGACCTGTCATCACCAGCAACGGTTTATTGAAGTTGTATTATGCCGACTTCGCATTGGACACACACACCTGACACACAACTTCTTACTCGCAAAGGAAGAACAACCAACGTGTGAAAAATGCCAAGAAGCGTTAACAATTATGCACATCCTAATCACATGTCCTACCATTGAAACACAGAGACAAAAACATTTCAGCAAGCTATACAAACAACACGTACCTTTACACCCTGCTTTGTTTCTTGGAGATGACCCTCTAGTACCTCCGCCTGACTTGCTAAAGTTTCTGAAAGAATGCAACCTGTTAAAAAAGCTTTAAAATCTCATCCTTTTAGTGTCCATTTCTGAAAGTCTTGTGTCTGGCGCAGCATAGCCTTAGCTGCTTTTGCGCCATAAAAAACCAAATTAACCTAACCTAACCTACTACAGGCAGCCTCTTGGCGCTTTAACCCTCATCCCATTCGTATAGTCTGGACCCCAGGCCACTCGGGCCTGCCCGGCAACGAGGCGGCAAATGCCGCTGCCCGCGCTTCTCCTGTCCGGGCCGTTGCCCCTCCATGTCCCGAGACGGAATCTGGCAATACCAACCTGACGCGCTTTCGCGAAATTTCGGCTTATTACCGGGCTTCGCGCCGCCTCTACCCGGACCCCGCACGTGGTTTGGAGAAAGCTGACGAACGACTGCTACGCCGCCTACAGACGAACACCTTTATCAGTCCGGTGGTTGCCAGGCACTTTTTGCCGGAAATCAATGGCACCTGCTCGACCTGTCATGTCCTTGCCGACACATATCACGTCGTAGCATCGTGCCCAGTTAATCCCGTCCCTTTCTCATCCCCTTTTCCTATCCCAACTAGAGAGGCTTGGGAGGAGCACCTGCTCGGCTGCTCTACCTTGGCTGCACAACGCTCCTTGGTGGAGCGCGCACGGGCAGCTTCCAGCTCCACTGGCGTCCCGGAATAGGGTCTTGCCACTCTAGCACGCCGATGGGCCACGTCGGTACTCTCTAGTAAACTTTTTCTGAAATAAATGTTTTTTACTACCACCACCACCACCATCGTATTTGCTCTGTGAGTACTGCGTATTTCCTGCGGCACACGTATATGTGTTTCGCGGTGTTCGCGAATGAGTAGATAACCGAAGTTGTCGTTCCTGCGTCCACGCATTGCGAGTAGGAAGCCCACAAACGGGACGCGTCCGCGCGTTCGTACGGAGACGCGCTCGCTAGTCTGAGCTGTTGCCACGCTTGCGTTCGTGTCAGCGTAACCTCAGTATTATGTCGCAAGTGTTTGTGTGTGGGCTGCGAATTTCTTCGTGCGCTCACTTTGAGAACTGGGTCGCTTACACGACCCTGAGAACCGCCGCTGTCACTTGGTCGGCTCCTTTTAGGAGCGAAGCTCCTTAAGGCGTGGGCTGTGCGTCCCCTGTATGTAGCCTCCTCTCGTTCAGTTCTAAGTATTACGCTAGCCACCGCCCGATCTAAAGGGTACAGCCATATCCATCCGTCCATCCGTCCATCCGTCCCTCCTTCCGTCCGTCCAAAAGATGCAAGATGTTATAAACTAGACGGCGGTACGTGTAGTTGATTATGAAAGATGCGAGGTGTTATAAAATAGGAATGATGCCACATATGGCGCGTGTCATCGTTCGATATAGTGCGGCGACGTACGCTAGGGGGAGCGTTGCAATAAAATCGAGTGGGCAAAATGTACGGAGGATTCATGGTTTACCAGGTTTACCTCCGGAGCTTCGCCCACTCATCATCATTCACTTCGTGGATATGGCGGCATTTTTTTGTTGCGCCGTACTTCGCGTAGCTGGAGGGAGCGGCGGCTGGCTCCAAAATGGCAGCGCACAGAAAACTATGCTGAATTTGGTGGAAGCTGGCAACAGCGTGCCCCGTTGCCCACTGGTTTTGGCTGAGTTTCTTGAAGGCACTTATTAAGATGTCTCCACCCTAAAAACGGCCGTTCATGTAGGCTCCCTATTCTAGTCCAGCCGTGGAGGTGGCTACCTACTACTACTACGACGAGGACTACTACTTACACCGTGGGCGCACGACCTACGGTTCAAGGAGCTTGACCCTTAAAACGTTGAACGCGGTGCGCGAGCAAGGCGCAAGCTGCAGGCATTGTCCAACATCGCAAGTTGCGCGAGCGGCGAGGGAGTGTAATTTAGCAGCGCTTGACAACCGGCCATGAATGCTTATCTTGTCTGGCAATAGGTGATACTGAAAGCGAGCATGTTTTTCTTAGCTCTCGGCTGATGGTGCTGTATGCAGCCGCCGCAGAGCGCAGGCCACGTGCTCGCGTGTTGCCTCTAACTGCACTGGACTGACCTGCACATCTCTTAGCTGTGTGACCCTTCTGATTAAGTAGGCCCTTGAGACAGCTATCTTCTCTGCATTGCTCTGTGACATGCGCGTCTTCTACAGACTATGCGTTGAAAATAAACATGGCTAATGGTAGATCATTACAACTTGCTGGCAATAAATTTTGCACGTACGGGATATCAATTCAACACAATGTCTTGCTGAAGTGCTCGCTTGAGCACACCAGAAAAAAAAAAAACGATAGAATCTCGGCAGTTTATCAGGCAGTGTTCAATAGCTTCGGACACATCACAGCGAGGGCAGTTTATGGACGGCACGAAAATTTCTTTTGAACGAAGCCAAGTAGTCACATGCAAGATCTCGAAGTGTAATTTAAGCATAGAACGTTTTTTTTTTGTCGAAAGGGCAAGCAGAATCTTGCGCCCTCAATCTATGACATAATTCGCTGGCCGTTTCAGGTGTTTTTTTATGATAAAGAGGAAGAGGGAGGTATAGAAACATCTTCGTTATTAAATATTAGTGAAAAAGTGCGCGTGATACGGGAAGAAATAAAAAGAAAAGCAAAAGAATGAGAAACTGAAAGAGCTTGAGATTAAAAAAAAAGATCCAAACATAAGTACGATAAATAAGTAAACAAAATAAATAAGTGTAACTAAAAGACGCGAAAAAATGTATACAAGATTGACAAAAAGGGACAAAGAACCAAAAGAAAAGCCAAGGCTGGCCTGCTCCATAATTCCTTCATGCCTGGCACTACTAGTGATATGCTGCCTTAGTTTTTTTTTTTCTTACTGATGCGAAGTCATATATAGCGTATCTTAAACATATAGTGAAGTAAAAAAATCGGAGACGGTACTCTAAAGACGTAAATATCCTCCAACAAAGAATTTCTGAACTGGCTTCTCAACTAAAAGCAAATGTATTGTCTGACAGGGAACGCTATTATGGCCAACAACTCCCGAGTCTCATGTCTTCGTCTCCCGAGAGGTTCTGGAGTTTAATTTCGCCTAATCCTGTGACTACTGATGTTCTTGAACTTGACGGTGTGGAAACTAGTGATTCTTCTGCTATTTCTCATGCTTTCAATGATCACTTTAAGTCTGTTTTTACGAAGGATAATTGAGTCCTGGAAACATCTGATATGGCAGGCCCACCCCTATACAATATTGTCATAAGTGAAGAGGGTGTTTTTAACTTACTTTTGAAGCTTGATGTTAAAAATCTTCAGGTCCTGATGGAGTACCAAATGAGTTCTTAAAACGCTATGCACAATGTGTTTCAAAGTACCTAACAATTCTTTTTTCTAAATCTCTGAAAGATGGTCAAGTTCCGGATGACTGGGTAACTGCTTAAGTTAAGCCCCTACATAAGAGTGGAAATCCCCATTCTGTTATTAACTCTCAGCCGATCTCATTAATTTCAACTTCATGTAAACTACTTGAGCATATAATACATAAGCATATTTCAGAATTCCTAGATAAGCACAATATTTTGTCAGGTTCACAACACGGATTCAGGAAAGGATTTTCTACTTGTACTCAGCTGGTAACTACAGTTCGTGATTTCGCCCTATCTATAAATTCCGGAAAACAGGTAGATGCATTTTTGTTGGATTTTGCTAAAGCTCTCGATACGGTCTCTCACAATAAATTACTCTTCAAATTGGACTTAATTTTTAAGAATACTCAGCTTCTAAATTGGATTTCCGGTTATCTTTCGAATCGAAAACAGTACGTCTTTTTCAATGACCTTTGTTCTCGTACAGTACCGGTTGAGTCGGGTGTTCCCCAAGGCTCTGTGCTCGGACCCCTCCTCTTTTTATTGTTTATAAATGATATATCACATGATATACCTGTAAAAGTTAAGTTATATGCGGATGATTGCATCCTGTACTCGGAAATAAAAAACCATACTGATCAAATTCATTTAAACGATGCATTTCAAAAGGTCATTCGTTGGTCCGATAAATGGCAGATGTCAGTTAATCTTAAAAAGACCGTTTTCATGAAAATTTCTCACAAACGTAACACTCTTCATTTTGCATATTCAGCCAATAATGGTTTTTTTTTTTGCAGGAGGTACAACACTACAAGTACTTTGGTCTTTGGATTTCAAATGACCTTAACTGGACGAGACATATTAACATTGTAATAAGCTCGTGCAATTACAAATTATTCTATCTTAGACGAGCTCTTAAGCACTCCACTCCCGCCGTTCGCCTTGTTGCATTTAATGCAATTGTTCAACCTACTTTAGATTATGCATCCATAATTTGGTACCCTTACGCCAGAAAAAATATCAGCGAAATGGAAAAAATTCAAGAAAGCTGTTAGGTTTATTCATAACAGTTTTGGTCGTAATTCAATAACATGTTTATTAGCAAAAGCTAACCTCCCAACACCTACACAAAGAAATAAAATATTGAGATTGAAATTTTTCTTTCAGTTAGTTAAAGGTTATTTTAAGTTAGACTTATCACATATACTTCATTTGTCCACAGGATATACCACAAGGCAGAGGCATGCCTTTACAATAACCCCATTTTCCACCCGTAATAACACATTCAAGTATTCGTTCTTCTCTAGGACAATTACCGAATGGAATAACCTTAGTAACGAAGTTGTTTCCCAGTCATCCTTGAACCTTTTTGCTGCGCAGCTCTAGCAGCGAGTGTCTAATTTCTATGACATGTGCTCCTGTTGTTTGTTTCAATGACTGTAACCGTTCTCCACTTGTGATCATCTTGAATGTAGCGCTCATTTCTCTATATAAGTGTGTAAATGCCTTACCTGTTTTATATTTATTTGTTTGCCGATTTGTAAATTTATAAAATGTATATCCACCCTGCCAAAACCCTATGTTAGGGTTGCATTATTCATAAATACATAAATAAATAAAATAAGTGTACGGACAGCTACCGAAATGTAATTAGTGCTCTAATATGCAGAAAAGTTAAACTAGCTTCGGCTTGGTCGGCTACCCCGCGCGTCAGGGTAACGAATAGTGGAAATCGATAAAACAGAGAAGAAAGAGCAAGTGAAAGAAAAGAAGAAATGAACAGTTAGTGTGAACACACACGTCATGAACTCGCGTTCACATTTCACAGACGCTCGTGAAGTCACTAATCACCTTCAAGTAGCATGTTCTACGTGGTTTTCGTGGCTTTGTGCATGGGCGAAACCATGGGCTAAGGTCCCAGCATCCTCATTTTTTACAGCGATATTGCATCAAGACGGTCGAGTTCGGCTCGCAGAATATTTCATTGAGTGTGGTAGGAAGGGAAATGGCATATAATGTGCCCAGTCGTCTCCTCACTACCGCAAAAATTCTGTGATACATGGTTGTTACTATAGAAAGTAAACCTCAATACTAACTCCACTCATCCCACAACCCGAATACTCTCAAATCACTCTCGTCACGTGCCATTCACGAGCTGAATTGTAAAGAGGGCACATGCCCTTATATATGAGTGTAAAGGTGGTTGTCTTGGGCGGGGAAGTAATGAATATACATGCGCAGGAACAGTCTAATCGGAAGAGTTGAATGATTCCTTTTTGGCAGACAGCTGTCTTCATCTGCGCATTTGTACATTGAGGTCGTTTTGATCCATGGTGCGTGACGATAGCGTATTCATCAATTGTTGCTGAAGAGCCACCGCTTCTCTTCGATCGTACCACTGGCATTTGTAAGTGAGCTTCTTGAAGCACAGAGAGACACATCACAGCTTTCCCCATTCTGGACAATGAACTTTAGAAGTATATGAGGTTTTATTATGGTAGTATCTTCTTTGTCTCTCTCGCTTATGACCACTTTTGCGACATTCGCTTTGTGATGGCGTAACAATTTCGTTACTATGAAAACATGAAAAGTACATGAACGCAGTTTGTCACAGGAGCAAGCAATTGAGCAAGCGGTCTTGCCTCTTGTATATGCTGCATCATTTCGCAACAACAGCTGCAATCGAAGTGCAACTTAAACAAAATCTGTCACTTCCGCTGTAACTGGCAGTGAAGGAGGACGAAGCAAACAGAAAGAGAGAAGCCAGGGAGGTTAACCGGAAAGACTCTTCACCAGAATTCATTCACCATATTCTAGATTTATCCGACGTTCTTCTCGACAACTTCAACATTCGCTTCAACCCACTGATTTTCGAATGTCTGCTGAACGAAGGGTAGAAAGACGAACACATGGTCTATAGGCCGATGGACATAGACGGATTGTATTACCCAAACCAATACGTCATGGCTATGAACATGTCGAGTCAGACGGTCGTGTGAGATGATACATGCATTATCTGTGCAAAATAGACGGTTTTCTAGGCAATCGTTCTCAGTGGATGTCATACGCCAATCCCACTTTTGTACAATTCTAATGCGGAAAACACTTCAAGTGACGTGGCAGTGGGGTGTGATCATCCTGGGTGTCGTTTACAACTTCGACGTTCAATCACCTTGGCAGTGTTGGTTGGCACCATAAGGTTTTGTGAATGGTTCTTTTTTATTTTTAATGAAAGCCATGACACAATCACCTTCTTTGTGGGTCTTGGCTTAATTAGTCTCTATTTTTTTTATTACGCATGGATTCAGCCATGCTCTTTTTTATATTTTGGTTATGCAGAAAAGACGTTTCCGCAACTTATTTTTTTTTCTGGCCGCTTTTTCGAATGCGGTGTTAGAAAAAATAATTTCGTCCAACTATCGGGGGTCTAACTAACATTCAGCCATAAGTAGTGCAATGTATGTATACATGACAGGCATGGCATGACACACTAACTCTCCTCATAGATGATCCAAGGATCAAATAAGAGTTTCTTCTTCTCTTCTTGTCTGAATGAAAACCAGACTTTAAGGTCACAAGAACTATCGGAAGTGCCAAACATGCACAGCACTCAGCTGTCCGACAGAAAATACCAAGAAGAATGCCAAATGGGCCAAAAGCAGTGAGTTTAACCGAAAATGAAACTTACAGCATTTCTGGAACGCTCTATGTTCTGAGATTTGGGGGCATGGTTAAGAACCCCAGGTGATCAAAACTTCCGGAGCCCTCCACTACTGCGTCTCTGATAATCATATGAAGGTTTCGGTACGTTAAATCCCACATATTTATCTATGGATGTCAGGCGTCAAGTGGCCAATTTATTACCGCGCCCTCTTCGCTGACATAATCAGTTGCGCCCATGGTCGTGCTGCACGCTCGACCTCTCCGAGCGCTAGTTTCCGCGCCTACACAGACATAAAATCAGAAGTGACGTGCGAAAGGTCATGAGACTTGCTCTGCGCTCTCTTTACTCCACCGTTGGCGGAGGAGCACCAAAAACTGCCCATGGCTTCCCTCGGCGTCGAAAAAGAGCTCCTCCTTGACCAATGAAACACAACGCCTCTGCTCCTGCGCGACCACTGGAAGGCGCCGCAATCGGCAAGAGCACTTTGAGTGTAGTTAGAACCGCTCCTGCTAGCCCAATGGAAATCGCTACTAGTATTCTTTCACTGCACATATTACTGGGGCACTCTGTTCAGATACTTCAGCAAAGCTGAAACTTCCAGCCGTGATGTTTATCTCTGGGCGAGTCCCAACGATTCAATAAAGATTTTCTCAATCACTGGTCACGTCTGTCTAGAAGTCTTATTTGGTATTTGCCGGCCATCTGTTTCCTCCTTCATGTTTAGAGTACCAGAGCTGAGTATAAATTGGTTGAATGACTGTGCCACATACCTGCTAATGATGATGATAGTTGTTTTGTAAACGTTTGTAGACACTAATGTTTTTTCCAATGGGCTTACTACGCTGCTAAGATTTCAAAGGATCACCTTGACGAACTTGAGGCATCATGTTTCTTTAGGTTGTCATTCAAAGGTTGTCTATTCAGAAAATGGCATAACGTTTCTCCTAGGATAGCTTGGAGATGAACATTGTTCCAAACTTAACTTATGCATCGAAACTTTGCAACTCTCATAGGTGTTCTAAGGACACTTACTTCTGCCTAACTCATAGTGAAACTTCGATTAGATGACGTATTATATTCAAATGCGTGTAGGTCTGTGAACTTAATTTGCAAAGATTATTTGAGCCCGGATAGAATCATTTTGTGTTGCACGTTGCGACTGAATCTCCGTTTGACAGACGATGGGCACGCTAGCAACCATACGAACGGCTAACGTATGTCCCAAAGAAGGTCGATTAAAAAAAAAGATTGAGAAATGCAGACATTACGTCAATACGTGCGATTTCAGAGATGCTGATCACCTTTTTATGAAATGTATTCGTAAAATATCTACAAAGGCAAAGGAAAAAAAACGATGCAAAGAAGAAATAGACGAGAACATGAAGACTGCACTAAAGAATAAAAAAGGCCGAATCGTATGCAGTATCTGAGGAACAAGCAAGTCAATATGGTGCGTAAAAAAAGAGATCGAAATGACCTCGCGTTCGCATTCGATTTCGCGGCCGCGTGACAGATGACTCAGTCGTGAAATATCGTTGGTGACAGCTCGGACGGGAACGGAAAGTCTTTGTTCGCACGTCGTTATACAGAGAGCCGGCCAGCTGGAAGCGAAGACTCGCTATGTGCCTCCGTGCATTCATGGACGCCATCGGTCGCCATCCATAGCCCTTTTTTATAGGCAGATGTGCTTATAGAACACAGTTATGTCACCTTTCTTGGCTCTAGCCTGTCAGACACCCTGAACACAAGCAACAATATAGCAGACGTCTGTGTAATTTGTATGCACACGTATGCATCGACCTAACTAAAGAGATAGAAAAACTAAAAGAGAAATGAACACCAGCAGTAGACAGGACGTGCACGTCAGTTCATTATAATTTATAATCTTGGCGAAATGCAAACGTCGGACAGGCGGCCTATTCATAATCGTTTATATTATTTTTATACCCCGAGAAAGAGGCAATGAAATTACTTTTCTCCTTCTGATTTCTAACACAACGTTGCTACTTCCGGAATCGGTCACACCACTCGCGTTTCACTGAAGGGATGCATTGCGACAACGTGGTTAGGCTTATGTTTGTGTGCGATAAAATAAAATGTACGCAGTTGCACTCAACGTGAAAGCTGTACAAAGTGCGTAGCAGTGAATTGCCTGGCCTTCGGTGACGCTCGCGTTCACGGGCAAGCAAGCGATTCCGTTTCAAGCGTGCAGCCTTCTCGGCGCCCATGGTGTGAAAGGAAACCTGTATTCCTGATGCTGGGTAACACCACGTCGACTAGATTCATCACCTACGCACTCCCTCCAAGAAGTCACAAAAACTTGTCCGTCGGAAACAGACGCTATACCACACACGTCAACCCGGGGACGTGTGCATGTCAGCTGTGTCTTTATTGCCTTTTGTATAGCGTCGCCTGGACGAATGCGTCCAAAGATTTCACTGCATGAACGAGCAGACTGCGCCACCGACGACAGCGTCCGTCTCCGCCCGACGATATCTTCATCGAGGGAGCGCGCAAGCATAGCAGCTAGTATAGGTGGCATTCTACAGTGACGCCCTCTCCCCTCTTTGTTTATTTCCTCCTCACCCTTACGACACTTTTACATATTTTACTCTACTATGCTATGTGCGGCTCCCCCCCCTCCACCTCCTGCAATCCTTCCTCATCAAGTTCACATCTTTTCTCCTCACATTCGGGTCCTTTTTTTTTATCCCTTGCTATACAATACAACATGCACAGCATTGATGTGCTTTGCACTGCTACTGCTCCGTTCCTTCTTTATTATCCTCACATCTCTCACCATCATTCCCGATTAACTTTTTCCCTTCTGGCTGTTCTGTACCATACCCTCCTATATGATACACGGAAAAGCTATCCTTTACTCCCCCCCCCCCCCCATTGTTCACCACAACTTCCCTCTCCAACCCCACTTGATATACGTTATGGCTATACTATGCGGTACCCTCAACTTGCTCCTGCTAAACCTCACTTCCTGTCCATTGTTGTTAAACCGTATGATAAGAAGGTCTTTCTGAAGCTCGCCAGTGCACACGTTCAATCTCTTTCTTCCTGTTTTAATCCTTATCTCTTTTTTTTTTCGTTTCGCTTCTTTTTGTGATTAAGCGCTTACTTTTTTCTCTCCCCGTTTTCCATCTCTTACGCTTCACCCTTACTAATGCAATATACATGCCATTACAATGAGAGTAATAACTTGACACACTATTCCATCAGCGTAATTACGTACAGCAAGTTCGATTTATGACCTTCAGTACACCGAAGCGCGCAAAATAATTTTTTATTTTTTTTTTTTGATTATCCAGCTCTCGATTTACGTGGACAATATCTAAATAAGGAAATGAGCTGCGCTTTTTTTCCCGTTCATTGCGAAATTAAATAAAAAAAGGAAAGCGAAGCGCGGAACCCATTTCCTTATTACGCAATATTTTTTTTTACGAGAAGAAACATAAGCACCACGTGAATCTTATTTTTCTTTCTTGTAAAGCAAAACAAACCACCATTATTGTTTCCACTAGTAACCACTTCCTGTTCGTTAAACGCCCAAGCAGTTTTAGCTACGTAAACTTTCGCTGTAGCGTAAGCGGACCCGCCAGGTTAGCTTAGTGACTACGTGGTCATGCCGTTAAGCAGGGGTATGGGCCTTTGCTTTTCTTTTATGGGCCGCATTTTAATGAGGGCGAAATGCGGAAAGCCGTATTTATTCAGGTGGAGGTGCACGTTCAAGAATCTCAAATAAGAAAAATTAAGTAAGCCTCGCAATATAGTTGCGCAAAGCACAAGAAAGGGCGAATCTGAATGCCCTTCATTATTTCTGTTTAATTTTGTCTTTGTTCATCTGTTTCATCTTTTTTCTTTATTTTCTCTATTTTTGTGTCGTTCTTGTTCCCGTCTATTTCTTTCGTAATCTATCGATCTATTTGTTTCTCTTTCTTTCTCGCTATTTCTCACTTCCTCTTTCTGTGCTATACTTTCCTATCGAAACCCGTTGCTATGCTATACTCTGTAAAAGGCTCCACTACACTCTGTTACTTTGCTATGCTATGCTAGCGTGCCTGACAGCCGAGTGGTTACGATGCTTGCGTTCGGATCGTGGGTTAAAGTCCGGATTCGCCTAGATTTTTTTTTTGTCGATAATTGCTCTTTCTCTTCATTTGAGTGCTCCCTCCTCCATCAGAGTTATAGCATATGACGCTGGTCAAAGCGGCACTCGTGTCCTGGGAACGAAGCAGAAGATGAAGAAGAGGGCGAAAAGAAAAAAGATGGCGAGAGCGTGGGACGGTTTACGGCGACGATGAAAGATTTATATCGACGACTTAAATGTCACAACCGAAACCCTAACAGCTTCGCAGTAAAAAAGATTCAAAATGCCTAACCTGTGCGGCCGACATTATAGTCTTGCAGCCACATGAGAAACAAAAGCTACTAATTTTGAATTAGGCGAAGGGTTGTAGAAAAACAAGTGAACAGTATGGCGATACGGCAATGTCCAGTGACTTCTCACATTTCAAAAAACGGAAGTTTTGAGTTCGTCGTTCTGGGACATCGACATCTTCTGGCTTGAACTGCGATTCAGCAAACATGCACAGTTCACTCCGTGTCAAACACGTTATCTATCCAGCACTTGCCCTGTTTCCGTCTCTTGTGTGTTTTCCTTTGTGTCCTGCCCACTATGGATACGTTATTTATGCACACTTAATACTTATTAGACAGTTTCAAAAACAGTCGAACATGTATAGCCTACTCAAAATGGTTCGAAGACATGACACATAGAGAGGCTGTTTTAAACTGTTTTATTCCCGTCGTGAGTCTTCCTTACGACGTTCAGAAACACGGATGCAGCGCCGGAACGTGCCACATATAATCTCGGCCCTTTCAGATGAAAAACGGATGTTGTTTAGTTTTGATCTTTAACAGAAAACATCACAGCACGGTGTCGCCCCGGCAAAAGTTGATTATTTTTTTATGCACTTGTGATGTATTTAATGCATACGCCAAGACGTGAGAGACATGTTATTGACGCAAGTATACGTAGAGTGACACCCACGTCGACCTCCTGATTACTTCAAAACTGACTTTGTCTAAGAAAATAACAACCAAGGTGCGTGTTTACAGTTGATAACAATTAGGCATATCCCTCGTGCCCGGGAATCGATGTTATTCGAAGCATGCGCAGGGAATGTGACTGTGTTGAATTTTTTTTATTGAGTGACACGTAATAAAATGCCGCTAAATATACGTACAAATGTTGTACGCGGAGACATATGTTGAGGAGTTACTGATGTTATTATAACCAGTTGCTTGCACTTGCGCAATGCTGCCAACTGCAACATGCGTATTAGCAACGCCTGAAGCTAATATGAAGCGCTGATGCTCGCGAGGATGCTGGTCCTGGACGCTGCTACATAAATCAACTTCAGCGCATGGCCAATTAACCACAATTGACGTTAACCCGACGTGACGGCTGTATCAAAGGAGTACATATGTAATGTTTATCAAATTGGGTAGGCAGCACTGCAACCACTATTGACGTTTTACGAAAATTAGCGTCTATTTGTAAAGTAGTTCCGAGTTCTAGCGTAGCTCTGTGGTAAAGTGCTTCAGTGCGACGCAGAATGGTTAGCCTTCCATTCCAGCTGGGATCCTGATATTTATTCTTTTCATTCGCAGAGTCGACGCTTCCGATGTCGGGTATTTCTTAACGCTAGCGCGTTCGAATTGCCCAAATGTGTTCTCTTGGTTCCTGGGTAGATACTAGGTGTCAATCAGCTGTGACACATACCCTTATATCAGAAGCACATACCCGCCCGTGGGTATGTGCCACTGTCTGTCGGGAAGTGTTTGACAACGTATGCGACGGAATTGTGACATTATTCATGTCTTGATCCGCGTGTCATATTCGTCAAACCATCTTACCCTCCCATTCTAATTTTGATTCAAGCCAAGCTGAGGGGGTGACCACGAGAGCACCCAACCGTAAGCGGTTAGACAGACCGACGGACGGACGGACGCACAGCCGGATAGATACGCTCAAAGTTGCCGAAGTTCACTAAGAAGTGCTTCGCGTTAGAAAAAGACAATTGAAAATAAAGGTGCAGCACAAAGTTATCGCTGCTACATACAAGCAGAAAATTGGGTTTAATTGAAAACATATCCGAACTTCCCGAAGATGATAAAAGCAGGAACCAATGTGTCAATTGAATTGAAGCTTGTTTATACAAGCTCGTTCCGAAGAAGGATGTTGACAAACCAGGCGGGATTTGCCTGGAATGGGAACAGGGGCTCTGCTTTATGCTTGTCGTTCGCGCTCTTGTCGTAATGGAAGGGTAGATGCTGGGTCAGTGCCGGTTCGCAGGATTTGCGAGAAGAAGCCAATCGTGCCTGTCCGATTGATTACTGCCAGTGGACGAGCCATCTCACCGTGACAGGAACGCGCTCCGTCGTCTTTCGTTCCCACAGCTTGCGCAATTTTATGCGTTCAATCACCCCTTATCAGAAGCCTAGTTTATGACGTTCTTGATCCGTCCTATTCGGGCTACGCTATCGGCAAATGGTGTGATGATGACCCCGTTGACGGATCTATTGAAAAATGACGTCATGTTTCGAAATAGTTATGTTGCGTGCACGTGATTCTGTAACGCGCGTTCCGTATGGTCGTTCCGTGTGCATGATTGGGTACTAGACACTGATAATGGAATGTTTACGCAATCCATGCTAAGTGAACGCAGAGAGTAAGCAGCGTAAATTGGATGCCAACTTGGGAAGCCTAGAAGCAAAGTAGTGGCTATATTACGTCGATATGAACGCCTTGCATATAAAGTTGTCTAGACTTTCTTCACTAAATTCTTCTAATATGCAAGTTTAAAACGTTTAATGCACAGTGTACACGTCTTCTGTACACGTTAGTTCCGTCTGCGCACCTGACCTGCACAATAAGTGACCTCGCCTCCTCTCCTTGAACCACACTGCAGTATACCTGGACTTGACGGCCGCTTAAGTACATTCCTGAAACTCGGAGGATGCAAAGAAGTGAGACTTGTGACCGAGGACGGCAGTAGGTTGGATGGAACGAAGAAGTGGAGAAGTTTAGAAGCACAAAATAAAATGGACCCATACAGCACATTTCTGGTTGAAGTCGAGGTGCGATGTGTTCCTCATTCAATGAATGGGAGCTTGATTGTGTGTTGGGCTTCCGCAGACACGCACTGCCTTCCCCCGTGCTACAAAAACTGCTGTCGTTTTTCCAGACAGCAGTTGTTTACCCAACCTTCTCCTCCTATGTGACTGGGCTCCACTTCCCTGAAAATCCGCTTGAATCCAATTTGTGAACGGCGTGTGTGCGTCAGGAGCACCTCCTAGGATCCAGCCAAGAAGCTCCGCGAGAAGCGCCGCCTTCACACATCCCGCTGATGGCTTTCATATCCCTATGTGTTAATGTAATCTACGCGTGAACTAGCGTTTGCCTGCATAGCCCGAGAAAGTTCTGAGCGTCCATGATGGAGAACTCGCGCCTCAAAGAATAAAAAAAAGATACCTTCAATTCTGAGGTTGTGGACAAACAGCATTGCTGTTCAAACACATGTGGTCGAGTTGGGCGATGGCTTTGTAATGAAGCTTCTTTGTGGGCAGGCCCAGTTGGTTGGTCATGTGTGAAGAAATAAATGAATAAATAAATAAACCAAGTAATCAATTAATCATTACATTAAACTGTTGGTTGGTCGTTCGGTTTACTGATAGTACAACTTAACACTTCAGTTTTTTTTTAGGTTCAGTGCATGTATTTCATCAGGAGTTCTAAACAACGTATAAAACTGTGAAGGTAAGAATTGACTTGCACAACTTTAATAAACTAGGAAAATGAAAAAGTAAACGCAAGTAGAATGATCAAAGGAGAGTCACTGCCAGAGAAGTAACATTTATTGATGGAAACGCGAGAAAACAATATCAAATGTCTAGACTGGCCATTTGTGTCATGAAAAATTGAATCACAAAGCATTCACTTTTCATGCTTTAAATAATTAAACTGATGTCAGAGGAATACAGCACAGTTTGCTTTCGATTTCAAATGCTCTCATAAGTTTCCGTGGATTGTCAGAGCTTATTCGGTGTTTTTTTTTTATTCTTGAATGTTACTATTGGTTAACAAATTAAAAGCTATATCAGGCGCAGCAACTTACGTCGCAATATTCCACGTTCTGAAAGCATGCTAAGGTCCTTCACAGGTATGCAGCTTCAGAGAACTGGACAATACGTGGAGGCTTCAATACAGGGTCTGTGGACTACCAGCCATCCGAATCTGGCATTTCCTTGGTACCGACCGATGCCCGCCAGTAGCAGGAATGTTATGTTGATATGAACAACAGTGTAGAACAGGCCACATGAGTATAAACGATCAATACAGTAGTCTTCTATTTGTGTGTTCTCGGAGTTGCGTTGCCCTTCGAGTCTGTGTTTGAACCAATATGATCTGGTTTAGGTTTTCATAAAACGAAGTTCAGCATGCCACATCTGACGACAAAACACCACCAACCTCTTCAAACATTGCCTTGCAGAGTGCTCAGATACCGACATTCATCCACAGTGCACTTGTGCTCATGGGCACCCGTCGTATGAAGTAGCAATAGAAAGCCCTCTTAGTACATACGGTATCCCTGAAAAGAAAGTGTCACTGCCGGCAATCCAGTGAGAAGTTATGAGTGCGAAAAATCTGCTAGGATTACGAAACTGTCAACACACGTAATGACGGTGAAGATGCGTCATTGTCCTGCTACTCGTGAGACTTGTCCGGCTTATTTCACAGACAATTTAGATTACTCGACTACAAATGTTGACCGTTGCACCCGAAATTCTACGTAAACGCGGTTAAACACTGAAACTCGGGAAAAATTTGATAGAGATCCTCTGAGCCTTACATCCTTCCTAACGAGTTTCATGGTATTGAACAATCAGAAACTGAAACAAACTAGATAAGTACGTCCAACGTACCTCTCCCCTAGTCTAATGTCAAGAATGTAGGCTTCATCGAGGGAATAGTTCAAACATAAATACGTTGAAAAAAAATCGCGGGGTTTCAAAACAGTGGGAAACCTCTTTTCATTTTTTTTAAACTATAAAGTATGTTTTGGACCAATAGCTATAAAAATAATTAGGAATTAGGTACTAGAAAATAAGCTAAAATGTTCAACTTCTTCCGCTGTCGGAAATTGAAAACTTACTCATTTAACATTCGAACATATGTTGAATTCCCCCAGACTATTAAATAACAAAACTATAGGTATACCCCTTGAAGAAATCTTATTCATCTTAGGTCAGGCTTAATGGTCTTCAAAGGTTGGCGTAGGGACGTACGTGTTCAAAACATCTCCTCCATCTGCTTCACTGGCTGCCCACTTCTTTCATTGTGGCCAGTAAAGAGCGGGATTCAAAGTGTAGGCCGCACATCCAACAACTGCGCTAGACGAATAAGGCACGTGTGCTTAATGAACGACCGGGTGCCTTCCCAGCTACATGCATGCATCGACGGCTGCACTGCGGCCAACGAAAAAATACTGGCATTTGCCTAAGAAGAGGGACACATTGTTCACCCAAGTGAAGTGGCACTTGAACGGGCCAAGTAAGTCGATCGGCTCGAGGGAAACTCGCAACTAGGCTAATGATCGGCTGCTAGCCGTCTCCGAGATCAAATATTCTCAATGAATAATTCGAAAAGAAAGCGTCTCATACTTTATACTTCTGCTTTTATTTTGTCGTCCGGCTTCTTCTAGAGTTGAATGAAGAATTATCGTTACGGATTTCCCGGTACTTCGACTTTAACAACAACAACAACAAAAAACACTATAGGGAGCAGGAAGACGTTTCACTTTGTTACATTCACATTATGTGATACCGACGGTTTTTGTTCCACGATCATTTGTGATTTTTATGTATTACGCGTCAAGGGGCAACGAGCATGCTTATTCAATTCAGGCCAAGCCCCGTTCGGAGAACGATGTACTGGGAGCAGAATAAGGTTACCAGAGAAAGAGTGCTAGACCACGATTCTGTTATCGCAAAAAAGGAACAACAATTAAGAACAGCGCCACAACAACTTGAAAAAAAAAAGCCCTTGAGCTATGTACTCTATAATGAAAGGGACATCTTATGAGCTGTAATGTTTGAGTGATCCAAGTTACCAATGCATGGATGGAGTAACTTTGTTTGCAGTGCTGAGAAAAGCGAGTATGACGCGCAGTGGGTTTTTCTTATGTTGTGGCCTGGCAGGCTAAGACTGACCACTGCATCGTGGGCTCTCAAGACGGCTTAAAGCTGATCTCAATTCTTGGTTCATCTGATAACGGAGCACCACTTGGCTGGGCTATCTTGACCATTGCCCAATAACGAGGGTAATCACCATAGCATAGCTCGAAGTTAGATACTTCCTCACAACGGCTTCACTTTTTTTACCCTAAAAAATAACATTATAGCACCGTTTGCCTTTTGCCTGACTCCCCTTATGACCGGTATACTAAAAAGAACAGCTCTATTTTTGTGAATACTCGGAACAAGCACCAGGATGAAAGGAAATCAGGTCCACTATTGTAGCACCTGATTTAAACGTTGTGTGGGACATAATAAAAAGAAGTAGAAAGGAAGAAAGAATATTGGTGAGCGTAAATAACGCGGATGAGAGAGAGGGGGAACTAGACAAGGAAAAGTACAAAAGGAAGAAGGCAGCGAGGTCAAACGGACTGCTGTCTTGTTAACATCCTGTCTACGTTGGGGGAAAAGAAAAAAAAAGGAGTAGACAGAAGAGAGATACAGAGTGAGAGGAGAAAGAAAAGTCATTGAGGTTAACCAAGCAATTAGGTGGAATGCTACTCTACTTGGTGGGAGGGGAATAATAATAATGAACAGAATTTTACGGGCCGAAACCAGTAGGGAAATGTGAATCACGCCGTATGGATGGTCTCTGGATATTTCTACGGTGTGGTAGTCTTTACCATGCACTCGTACAGCGTTTCGCCTCCGTCGAAATGAAACTTCCGAGGCCGGGATGGAACCCGTGACCTTCGGTCAACAGCGGAGCGCCGCACCCACTGCTCCATCAAGGCGGACCGTGGGGAGCGAAGAGACGTGATGGCGATAAACAAAAACAAGAAAGGAATGAGGTGGATAGTGCTGATTTCAACATTTCGAACCACTGGATATTTTTCGTTCATATCTTATAAGAAGGTGTTTGCTCAAATAAGACACCAGCTACTGCTTGGAATTTAGGCGCGAAGCTCCTTTTGGTCTAGGGTAGTCCATCTCTCATCCACAGACAGGCGAACGGATGGACTAACGGTCGCTCCGGCCCACTCATCTTAATTCACTCTGTGGATAGGCTGTGAATTTTTAATGGGGTAGAGCATATTATTAATCCCTTCCTCCACGCTTTTTCCCTTCCTTTCTACACTATTCTGTGGTTTTTAAATGCGAATGCATTTCTTAGTCGGGCAATGTCAGGCGTCCGGCGTTGTCTGCGGTGGTGTCCACGCGCCAGCAGGTGGTCTCTCCACTCTCATTCTCTCTCCCATAGCAACAGGTGCGGCCATGCGCGCATATGCTCACCCCTGGCAATTGGAGCATGTAGTGTGAGAGAGTGTAGGAGATGTTATAACAGTGCTTCGCCGATCCTTCTCTCGCCGTTTGCTCTCTCTGCTCTCTCCACTTTCCAGTCCACTCACGCGTCACTCTCAACAGTTTGCTGGCTGGGCGCCTTTCAATAACATCCGGAAATGTGTGCTCGAGACGCTGCTGTGAAACGCCAATGCCGGGCCATCAACGCTGGTGCCTCACTCTCTCGTCCGCTCACTCGCTCGCTGGATTCCGTGCCGACTGGTTGTGCCCTCGCGATCTCTGACGACAGTGCAGCACTGGCCGACTGGGTTGGTCCTACTCCACCTCCTGCCAGCGGTCCCCTACGACGACGATAGCGCAGCTCTGGCCGACTGGATTAGCGCTACGCCATCTCCTGTCGCCGACAACAGCTCTCGCAAGTGGTGCCCCGTTCTCAGACTCCTGTGACTGTGTTTCATCTTTGCTATTTCTCTTATGTCGTCGCTCACTGTCCTTTATATATATATATATATATATATATATATATATATATATATATACCTTCAATCCTATCCTTTTAATCCCTCCTCACCCCCATCCCTTGTGAGCTACTGTTGAGGTGTCGCACAATGATGCTGGCAGTTACGGGGCTCACTTCTTTTCCCTCTTATAACAACAATCACTCCTCGTTCTTAACCGTTCACTGGGTGGGCGCCTTTCTAGGTGATGGCAGAAGTCGGGGAAGGCGAATGTCTGACGACAACAGTAAACTCTCCCGGCGCAAAAAATGCATTCGCATTTTTTCAAAATTCTCCTTGAGGAGGTGGGATTTTTTTTAGCAGGGAAGCTCCTTATGGCGTCACCCGTTCGTCACCCGTTATTGTTTGTAACCACTGGTGGCACATTCCTGAGAGCGGGTATGTGCCACGGGGGATAGGTCTTTAGGGGTGAAGCTCCTTAAGCAGCGGGTCGTGCGTCATCAACTTATGTAGGAGATAGCCACCTCTCATTTAGTTCTTGGAATATTCGATAGATGGTGGTACTTGTATATAATTACTATATGATGAAAAGATGCGAGATGGTGGTACTTCACTAGGCAGAAGGACATCTATACAGACTGACAGACTCACGCACGGACGGACGAATGCAATAACGGATGGACGAACGCTTCGCTCCACTCAACATCATTCCGTCCGTGGATATGCTGTGATATTTTAACGTGCACCAAAGAAGCGGGTGAGCCCCTAATATTTTCCAGCTATTTAAATAAGGCCGCCCCAGGGATTTGATCTCGCAACCATCGGTCATTAGTCGAGCGCTGTAACCGACAGACCACCACTGCGGATGGATCGAGCATAGAATGCCTACAGTTTACATGAAAACAATTCGTGCAGTGTGCGCTTGAATGTGCCAACACAGCCCTGATCAGTCAAGTCGAAACCATCTGTCCGAGGTGGAACATTGTCGCCTTTAATCGTCGGCGATTGGCTATGGATATTGTAGACGTGCGTTTTGTTGCGTGAACAAGTGGGACTCTAACGTGCATGCTTTATCTTTTCTTTAAATTTGCGGTGCCGTTCAGCCTTGGGGCCAGCAAGGGCGGCATGGCAGTCATTTTACTGCCTGCGCAGGCTGTGCCAGATCCCCGTGGCCCCCCTCTGCACTCTTCTATGTGGCTTTATCGATTTCTCCTGAGCGCACCTTCTCTGTCTCGGTGCACCTTTCTTTTCCACGTGACCGCACGGCCGGAGCTGCGAGTTCAATTTTACGTCATTCTATTCAGTTGGCTTCTTATTTCTGTACTCGCTTGTTTTGTTCATCGTATTCATCCTTTGCTTTTTGATGGAATGCCCTAACTTCCTTGAAAAGAATTTCTTTTTGATCTCCGCGTGTAGCCCATTTCTTCTTCGCTCTGTACCCCACATCTGCTCAATAGAGAACGAACACTCCAACATATAAAGAAGTTAAGTTTTTTGTTTTGTGTGTGGTCTTTTCTGTCTTGTTGGCTCGCTCTTGAGTTTTATCGTATTTCTTTAGTTTTTCTTTTTATATCTCACGTGTTTTCTTCTCTCCCTTACGGGAACCGACAGAACCTGTCATGCTCAAAATGCCATATTGTACTTGGAATGCATGCGCTACATAAAAATAAAAACACTTAGCGTCGCAAATGTGCCCTTTTATATCTGATATACATTTATATTTAAGCTGTCAAAGTTATTTCGCATGTTCTGAATCAACTTAACGATCTCTCCTTTCTGCGTTTATTATTTTTGTGGTTCAACTACCCAACGACAACGTGGGTTTTAGAATGACTATCATAACAAAAGCTAGTGTAACTTCGTAAACTGCCTATTGTAACGCTAATATGACATTACGTGATGCGACAGTTGATGAACTTACGAATGCAGGTCTCCTCGGTGGAATATTTGCTCCAGCTTTGTCTGCTATGTCATTTTTGCAGAACTAGTGTCGATCTTTAAAGCAACTGATGCCGGGAAGAAGCATATTTAATTTATTGCAATCTTATACTTGTGCGACGCACGGAAACACACGCACACACACATGCACACACCCATGGGCGCATACACGGGCGCGTTCATTATGTACATCATGCTCCGTGATGCACCAATCAAAATACACTTGGCCTCAAGAGTTTCACTGTCCCTTATGGTTTGAACTACCAGCAGAATCATTATAGCCTATGGTTGGCGAAAGCGAGCCGCCTCATCGCAGACATGCATTTGCTTCCTTCGTCGATCAGCACTCAGAAAAGCCCCTACACATTGCCCTTCCGCACTCACATGGCGAAACCAATCACGCTCTTTGATGAAACTCTTGAAGAGTGGAGATATTGGCTCGAGAAAAGTGGCTCGCCTTCGCTGAAACGCCGCTCCCTGAATCCGCCTCCCCGATGTCTCGCTTTCCCACTTCCCGGAATACGCGGTCGCTATTTTGCTGCTTTGGCCAATAGGCAACTGAGTATGGCCCCACTGCGCAGCAGTATCGTATTAATGAGGTCTCTGCGTGAAGGGCCTTTGGCAAATGGTGGAAAAGATGGCGCCTGCAACCGGAGAGGAACGCTCTTCGGTTATCCGATACAGCTAACGCAACGTGGGTTAATGGCGGCCATTGGAGATTGGCTGCGAACGACCCACGAAAAAAAAAAATCTAGGAAGGCAGGTTAGCCGACCGTGTACCTACTTTGAGATTTCCTGCGAGTCGTATCGCTTCCTCGATGTCGCAATCACAAACAGTTTCACGTCTTCTGAGCAAGTGCTCGATCTGGTCGCTAACGACGTTGTTTGTCTAGTGATTCCTATGTGCACTCGGCTGTATAATACAATGCCTCTTTTTTTTTTCTCTTTTCGGAATGTTGCTCGTAAGATCTTTATCATTTCCATTAATAATAATAATAATAATAATAATAATAATAATAATAATATAAATAATAATAATAATAATAATAATAATAATAATAATAATAATAATAATAATAATAATAATAATAATAATAATAATAATAATAATAATAATATTAATAATAATAATAATAATAATAATAATAATAATGTTTAGTGGTAGTGGTAGCACAATGATTCTGTTCTATGCACTTAAACTTGCAGCGTGAACGCCTTTTTCAGCGATTTTGGAATGGCTCCTTAATGGATAAGCTGACTCCTGCCAGCGAAAATCCGATGCTGACTACACCTCCTACTCCTTTGCAGAGGCCCCGCCACGGGGGTCTAGTGGCTAAGGCACTCGGCTGCTGACCCGCAGGTTGCGGAATTGAATCCCGGCTGTGCCGGCGGCATTTCAGATGGAGGCGGAAATGTTGTAGGCCCATGTACTCAGATTTGGGTGCACGTTAAAGAACCCCAGGTGGTCGAAATTACCGGAGTCATCCACTACGGCATCTCACATAATCATATGGCGGTTTTGGGACGTTAAGCCCCACAAATCAATCAATTACTCCTTCGCAGAACTGTTCTGCGCTGCACTTCGCCTCGTTCTCATCCTATACATCTAGTAAAGTAGCAGCAATTTTCTGTACCAACCTGCCCAACTGCACCTTGTTTTTTCTCCTATAGCCTCAACAACAATATTGACTGCCCGTAGATTTGCGGCCTAACCTTACTAGCCTGGCGACCCAGGCCTCACGGTATGTTATGGTGTCTGCTTTTAACCGCTCTTCCTTTTATCTTCTTCTCACCCATTACCCTTCCGCAGTGCAGGTTAGCAAGCCAGACAATTCAGTTCGGGGTGACCTCCTTGACTCTTTCTTTTACTGCGACGTAGCGTTTGTAGCAGTTATGGTGCCTGGCTGCTTATCCGAAGATCACGGGCTTGATCCCAACCGTGGCATTCGCACTTCAATAAAGGCGACGTTCTAGAGGCCCGTCCACTGTGCGACGTCAGTGCACAATAAAGAAGATTATATTGGCGAAATTACCAGAGCCCGCCAATACAGCGTGCCTCAGTCGTATCGTGCTTTTGGCACCTAGAATCCGAAGTATTACCTTCCTACTTCTCATTCAACCTTTCTCTCTCTCTCTCTCTCTCTCTGCTAGCGTACATTTTGGGAGCTTAGCTCAAGTACATTGTAAGTCTCGTGGTCCAACCTTTACTATGCCTGGTGATTGAGCCGCTTAACGTTTCCTTTCGGGTTGACACGAAACGACGGGTCCCTTCGGAAATGCGTGTCCAGGTGACGCGAAAATGTGCTCAGGCATCTGCGCTTTTCAAACCTTTAAAACATTTCTGAAGTGTACTTGATCATACAATGCGCGGCGCAGATCCTACGCTCATAAGGTCAGGTTATCCACTTATAAGTCGAATACAATGATACAGACGAGTTTCCTTTCCATATTGCATAACCTAACAGGAGGCGAGCTGCATCGCACGAGGTGTGGTACAAGCTTTTTAAGACTGCAGGGCTGAGATTTATCACTTTGAATTAGTCAACCCGCTCAATAAAGGAGATTGAGGTGCGTGTGTGTGTGTGTGTGTCTGTGTTGTGTCTGTGTGTGTGTGTGTGTGTGTGTCTGTGTGCGTGTGGCGTGTGTGTGTGTGTGTGTGTGTCTGTGTGTGTGCGTGTGTGTGTGCGTGTGTGTGTGTGTGCCTGTGTGCGTGTGGTGTGTGTGTGTGTCTTTGTGTGTGTGGTGTGTGTGTGTCTGTGGTGTGTGTCTGTGTGTGTGTGTGTGTGGTGTGTGTGTGCGTGTGTGTGCGTGTGGTATGTGTGTGTGTGTGTGTGTGTGTGTGTGTGTGTGTGTGTGTGTGTGTGTGTGTGTGTGTGTGTGTGTGTGTGTGTGTGTGTGTGTGTGCGCACTAGTTCGACGTAGTACTCTGCGCAGTTGCGGCCACTCACACTGAAAGGCGCATTTATCGCCATCGGTGCCAGCACGAGGTTACCCCTGCTCGCATATCCTGTGCGAAAAGTTGCCTTGGATACATTTCAAAGAACAAACAGATACTAATAAACGAAACAACTGAAAAAAGAAACGATGCGCTCACAATTTTCTATGACTGCCCTACAAACTGCAGCTACACTCATGCCGTTAGAGACAATAAAAAGAGAATGGAAGGGGTCATAATTATTATGCTTTAACATTATCGGTGCTTCGAGCTAAACCAAGCTGACCAATGGTGACGTCTTGCGCTTCTAACGTTCAGTGGCTCACCTTTTTTTTAAGTCTTGATACAGCTTGTTGCAAAGCCACGTGTCGTAATTAAAAGTTCACTGGCCATTGAATACCCTGTTTTTGTTTTTAATGCAATTATTGTGCTGGCTGAGAAAAGAAGAAAGAAATAGAAGGAGTGAAAGAGATAATGTTTTTAATATCGTGCATATGCGTGGCTCCTAATTGGCTTGTTCTCCGAGCTTAAATTTCACTGCTGTGCACCACGACATTCCATGTTGCTAGGCTTAAAGAACATAAGTGCCGTGTGAAAGTTCGCTAACTGTGCTGAGAAGCTTTCGTGCCTTCTTTTTCAGTGTTTATTTATTTCTGCTACTCGTGCACCAATCTGCAACCCCCTTTTGTGTAACTTCTACAATTTACTAAACTTTGGTTTTTGGTCATCCCTCAGTCGTGGCGGAATTCATACTATTCAAAACTTTTCATTCGTGATTGGCAGTCAGCGAGAAAAAGAAATTTTACCTGCTTTTCTCAAAAACGACAAGAAGACAAGAGTCGTCATTCAGGGATTTTTTTTTTCAACGCAGAACCGCATTCTTTAAAAATATGACAGAAATACCGAATTAATATACAGTGGCGTGCAGTTTCGCTACTAGGCTAAGTTTGCTATTTTAAAAAAGGGCGTTGTGCATTTATTAGTGTTCCGCATCATATCATCTTATTGAGTTGGCAAAATAAGCACGATTACAATGTGGGAGTTCTTATTGTACTTTTTCATCTCTTCTATAATTTCATGGTCGTAAGTTCGCACTGGCATAAAAGGTACGCTAATGCACCAAACGTCACATGATCACCTTTATACCGTAGCAAGCCGTGCGCGCAAGGGTTGACAGAGTTTAGCCAAGAATCATTTTTGCTCTGAGTAGTTAACACTTTGCTGAAGGGAAACGGTGGTTTCAAGACCATGCTTATTGATGCCACGAGAGCTTAAAATAAAGTAATTTTATATGCATGCACAATTTTATAACGTTGAGACCCCCAACACAAACAACAGCCTCTGTGGTGCGTATGAGACTAAATGGTATAGAAGAGACTAAACTAGACTGTACGATGCTAAAGTATTAAGACAGAGAAAAGGCTAAAGAGAAAAAGTTTGAGGATTAAAAGAGGAACAGCTTTGACGGGTATTTTCTACTACTGCGCAAATGATTGTCACTGTATTCTGTAGTATAAAAAAGCAATATATCTAACAAATAACTTCGCGCGCACATGTGTCAGTAAGCATGCCTGAGCTTTCTGGCAAATTTGAGCGCTCGTTACGTTTGAAGAAGCAGTAGTTTTTGGTGTTTTTGTTTTGGTAACATTTGTTATGTCTTCGTATGACATCGTTGTTCACATTGTAATACTTCGAAGTTACAGGCTATTTGCTTTGTACGAGCCCTTTGTCACTAACGCCAAAACTTAAGTGCGAACAATGATAAGAGCTGTCCTTGCTTGTTTTAGATGCGGAGCATCTTATACTCGCGCCTTGTAGTGCGCCGTCCGCGCCGTCCGCACCGCTTCTCGAACAATCGACAGCTGACGCGCGCGCATGCGCCGTCGTGCCGTCGCCCACTCTTCCACCATCTGTGCATCCCTTCCTCCTCTACACACCGCGCGTGCTTCACTCCTCCACCATCTGTGCACCCTTCCTCCTCTACACACCGCGTTCGACATCTACAATTCTCCTGATTCTCCAGTGGACGCGCATGTGGCGTCGCGCTTCGAGAACATTCAACAGCTGACAGTGCATGCGCCGTCGAGCTGTATATATACTCAAGGTCGGCGCTCGCTCGCTCAGTTGCCGCTCGTCGGTTGGTTTGTACGGCGCGTCGACGTCCAAGGTCGTGGTGAAATGAATTCCAACGAATCCACAAACACAATGATCGACGTCCCTTCGACCAGCGCCGCCCTTTCGCATACGTGTGTACGTGTTCACTCATTTAACACCCCCTCCTACAACCACGTTAACCAATTTAGCCATCGACCCAAGTAAGTCGCAATTTAACACCCCATTTCACAACCACGTTAACCAATTTAGCCATCGACCCAAGTAAGTCGCACTTTAACACCCCGTTAACCAATTATATGCTCCGCATCCTCCTCAGTGTTCCCCCGAGGGAAGCTGCGGGCAATTTTTTTTTCAGTACTTGTTCTACCTCAACCGGCACTGCTGTAATTTTTGCTTGATACGTTTAGGTAGAGGTACATGATTTCAACGTCTCTATGGTATGCACCGTTTCTTTACTTACGTTGATAGGATGATGCTATCATCACCCTTGGCACTGTGTATCGCTCTTGGTTATGCGAAGTCAACGACCTATCACCTGAACTGAAAACGCACATTACACAGAGGCTTTCGTTTCACAAATCCTCTGTCATGTTCATACTAGTGGCAGAGCTTTGGCGCTGCCTATTACTTGTGCTAGCGCAACACTAAATGTAATAATAAAAAAAGACGTATTCGCACTGCAAACCTGTCGGCGAGCACACAATTTGCGATTGTAATGCACGAGGTTATCGCTCACGTTCATCCTAAAAAATCAATTTGTTTGCTTCAATATTTCTCCAAAGCTTTCTTAGCACGAAGCTACGTTGTGTTTTATTCTTTGTTCTTTCAAGATTTCAGAACACCGATGGGCTTCAGTTAACACTCGAATTATTTGCAGTGGCCACTGGTACTCTCGTCAGAGCCAACTCCTGCTTACGACCAAAAAGTTATGGATGCGAGCCCTAGCCACACCGATAATATGGGTACAGAATGATGAGATGCCGTACTGTCCTGTTATGTCTGTTTCCTCGTCTTTTCCTGCGGCAACTCGCCTTCCGCGCTATCGTAACAAGGGCCAGGAGGCGTGACCTAATATGCCACAAGAAAAGTGGCTGAGAAAGTTCCCCGGCGCGCTGCACGTGGAGTCAACAAACGAGAGCCACGAGCACATGCTGCATTTTTCATGAGACCACTCGATTCCACGTAGCAATCGTGGTGCTCGTTCCGCTCCAACTTTCCACTCGGGAAGAAAAGGCAGCTCTGCCGTGGGCAGCAGGGACTAGCATATATGCAACTGCAATGGTGGTCGCGTAAATCAAGAATGGATGATGTCAAACGGTCTAGGGGAACGAACATTGGTCGTACCCTTAAGTCAACCTACTTTTAGGGGCGAAGCTCCTTATAGCGGCACCCGTTTGTCCCCCGTAATCGTAGTCATAGTGTGTAACCAGTCTTGCGCTTTGAACTCCAAGGTGGTGCCGGTGGGAGATTTCTCCTGTGCATTGTTGAACAATAAAAAAGAATTCAAAGCGTGCGCGTTAACTAAAAGCCGAATTCTTCTGTCTCTCATTCCCCATTAGCAGCCATTGGCATGTTCCAGTAGGAAACGTTAGTAGAAGTAGAAGTGTTAAAAGCCGACTTCTGCTGTTTCTCATTCCCAGTAGCAGCCATTCTTTACCGCCAAGGTAGCGCCTGGTGAAATTTCTCCTGTGCGTGAATAAACAATAAAAATTTTTGTTCAAAACGCCGTTGATTGATGAAATAAACCAACAAAAGACGCCAGATGTTTTCTAAAAGCAAAACGAATAGACGCCAGATCTTTCTAAAGCAAAACAAAAAGAAGACGCCAGCTGCTTAACGAAAGACGCCAGGTGTTATCTAAAGCAGTGGTTTTATAATCAAAACCATATCGATACAGGTTTGTAGTTGCCGATGCTCGTTGCCGTCGGTGTGTGCTCGTGCGGATAAGGATGCAGGCGCGCAGGGCAGTGGCGGCGCGTGCTCGCAGACAGGACCCTGAAGTGAGAGCAGATGAGGCAGAAGTGGGCCGGGAAGCTGCGCGACGTCGCCGCCAAGATCTTGCTGTACGGGGACAAGAAGCCACATCAGCAAGGCAGCATCGGTAAGATCCCGCCGTACGGGAACAAGAAGCTGCAGCGGCACGTCAGCGTCGGCAAGATCCTTCCGTACGGGAACGAGAGGTCGAGGCAGCACGTCAACGTCGCGAAGCAGATCTTGAAAGCGTTCGACAATGGGAAGCGGCGAGGAAGCGCGCATATCGCCAGGCGAATTAACGGAAGAAAATTTTATGGTATTACTTCAAGGAGCTTCACCCAATCTCAGCATCATTCACCTCGCGGATCTGCCGTCATTTTTTTTTCTTGACTTACTTCGAGCGAGCAAACTTTGTTTAAACAAAGCAGTTCTTCCAAAGTATCAAGGTCATTTTTATCAAGGACGCTTCTGAGTCGCTCATTGAGTAGATCTTTTCTCATCGAATTTACGTCGTCAGGGTGCACTTCAGCTATCTTTTGATTCGCAAACGCGCAGCACAACAGCGTTCTTGCAGCGTGGCTCAGTGATGCTTTTATAGCATTTTGTAAAAATAATATATTTACACCAAATCAAATGGAGCTGTTGATTATTTTTCACATTCTGGGCTGGGACAAGGAAACGAGAAAGAAGAATAGCGCGAGCGAGGGATGCGGAGACGCTCAAGTGACAGCAGAGCGCTTCCGAGCGCAGTTAAATAAACGAGTTTTTTTAAGTGTGAATACACTTTATAAGCGACCCCAAACCATCCACCGCCGTCGGCGGCGTCCGCAGTCTTCTCTCTATCTTTGAAAGAAAGAGGACTTGGCGGGCCGCAGCGTGACGCTCTACCGAATAAGCCACGGACGCGACGCTGATATCGGTGTCAGTAACGCGCCTTATACCCCTTCCCCCTTCGCTCGCTGCAGCTGCGCGCGCACCCCTCTCTCTCGCGCACCCACCTTCTCTCTGTCTCCCGTCGAGAGCGGGTCGTGCGATGGATGTCCCGGAGGCAACGCTACCATCAACAACGAATGCAGTACAACCGAATGCCAGCACTGCACCCGTCGTTGGAGGTGACGGTACCGCGGTGGTTTCGCCGAAGTTGGAAGACAAGGCGGCGCTGCGAAGGGCTTGTGAGGCCGAACGTAAGCGGGCGAAGCGTGCAGCGAATGCCGAACTGCATGCTCGCGAGGCCGAGTGCAAGTGGGCGAAGCGTGCAGCGGATGCCGAACTGCGTGCTCGCGAGTCCGAGGACAAGCGGGTGAAGCGTGCAGAGGATGCCAAACTTCGCGCTCGCGAGGCCGAGGACAAGCGGGCGAAGCGTGCAGCGGATGGTGAACTGCGCGCTCGCGAGGCTGAGATGAGGCGTCAGCATCGAGCCGCGAACGCGGCCCAAGAAGCGGAACGACAACGCAAGCGTCAGGCGGAGAAGGGCGATTAAGGCCGGCGTCAAGATGCCGCTCGCAATCGTCAACGGCGAGTGGACGTTCCCGAAGCCGTTCGAGCCGGTGAACGTGCCGCGCGGGAGAGGGTGCGAGCGCTGGACTTTGCTCGTCCGGACGCGCGTTTCAAACGCGACTTTGTGGATCGCAGCTTCGGTCACAGCTGCGCCGTGTGTGACCGGCTGTGGTTCGGTAACAACCTGAGCTGCATTTCTGGCGTGAGGAACGAGACCAACAGGTTGAACGCGTTGCGGGTTCTTTGGAACGAGTTCGGAAGACGGTCGGGCGAACACCGAGGCGACGACATGGATGCGCAAGACCCGCGGCTGGCTCCCTTCAGTGCGTTCCGGGTGTGTGCGTCTTGCCGAGAGTCCCTGCTGGCCGGGCGGGTTCCGACGTCTTGCCGGATCCGCTCACCGTACATTTCTCGGATCACAAAGCGCTGGTACTAACCGTGAGCTACAACGATAACACGAATAGGTGCTAATCTGTAGTGTAGTTTGTGTGTGTGTGACGCGCTCGCGATGTGTGCATTTAATGGATCGTACAAAAATCGTGAAGTGTAAATAAATAATACTTCGTATATAATGTATCTGTGTACAAATGCTTTATGACAAAGAACACCTAAATTCATTAATTACACTTTAATCATCATCATCAGTAATAAAACTCCCAAACATTTCCTCGAGGGTGAGCATGGTTAAGTGCGAATGCACGGGATGATGCTATGAGGTTGAGTACAGTTAAAATCCGTTGGCATTCGCCAGTGAGTTAACGTAAACTCCCCCATGTAATCAAATTGCGATTCCCAGGAACCATTACACCATAAAGGTACCACAGTGTGATTAATAAATATAATAGTGAGAATTAATAGATACCCCTCATAACATCACCCCGTGCATTCGCACTTAACCATGTTCACCCTCGGGGAAATGCTTGGGAGTTTTTTGCCTTATACCTTAAAGACGGAGTTGAGTCTGATCGCAGTTTCTGGAACGCCATCGTCTTAATATTGGTGCTGAAGAACCGGAATTGAAAACCAGGACCCTACGGACGACTACCAGTCAACTGCAGCGGCATGGAGCGACTGAAGTCGAAGCGGACGTCGCGGTGAGCACAGAACACGAGGATTATAAACGAGGAAGTGAGCTCCTCGCTAACGACTCTGCCTCCTATGGCCAGCTCAATTCCATATATGAGAGGCTGAAGGCTAATCACGAAGAGCTTAAAAGCCTGAACAACGAGATTGAGCCGCATATACCTGACGAGGAGTTCGAAGTCGAGTATAACGCTGTCTTACAATACGAGGACAGTGCTACGCGCATTCTTGCAGAGATTCTCAGCAAGAAAGATCGCATGCTAAGGACATCGACCGGAACTCAAGAAACAGTTGCCCAGACAGTCGCAGCACCATCAGACGAAACTGGAGTTAAATTGTCTAAACTGACAATAGCTCTTTTTTTTGGAGACCTATGCAAGTGGACCAAATTTTGGGAACAATTTTACCAAATTGTTCATAGTAACAATCGCATCACTGCCACAGAGAAGTTTCATTACCTGCGACTGTATCTTAAAGGAGACGCTGCTTCAGTAATTGCGGACCTTCCGACGACAGAAAGTTGCTACAGTGACGTCATCAAAAATGCTACAGAAGCGATTTGGGGACAAGGCGCGCCTGGAGAGAGAATATTTTGCCAAGCTACGGATGTTAAGCCCTGTCCGTTCATCGACTGACACCAAAGCGCGACGCAGCTTGTACGACCAAGTTCTCGTGAATATCCGAGGCTTAGAGACTTTGGGTGTGCACAAGTCGTCATTTTCGTCAATGCTCTGCGACATCCTACTGCGTGCTCTTCCACAGGATATAGTCGTGCAGCATCATCGATCATGTGCCGTCCGGTTGGCATATGACTCGAGAGCTGAAGCTACACCTGTGGGACTGGACCGTGTGCTCAGCTTCCTGTGTATCGAGCTGGAAAGCCTGGAGAAGAGTGATTTTAAGGATGCCAAAGGACGAGAATATGGAACACTTCCCGTGGCCAGTCAGTCGACGTACTCTCGGCGTGGGAAACCGACGTCCTCTGTGCTTCACAGCAACTCGGTACGAGAAAAAAAGGACAACCGCGTATTCTGCTCGTTTAGCCAACACGGATCGGAAGCCTGCACAGCTGACTTGTCACTGACGCAGACGAAGGAACTGTATACTTTCCAACGACAAAAGGTGTTTCCGCTGCACCACCAAAGGACATCGTGCACGGTACTGCAAAAAGAGAATTTCCTGCTCCAGATGCCAAGCTCGACACGCTACAAGCATGTGCGATCCCGATAGGTGTTCGCGGAAGTCAGACTATGCTAACAAGAACTACGAAAAAACTACGACAGTCTGCGCATCACTTGGAAGAAGACCCGTCAAGGAAGGGTCTACCACTTGCTTTTTTCTTCAGACTTTCAGAGCATGGGCCAAGAATGATGACACCTGCCGCTACATACGAGGCATTTTTAATGGTGGCAGTCAGAGGACTTTCGTAACTGAAGATCTGTCCAAGCACTTCAAGCTGAAAAGCATGGGAGCAACTCGAATAGCCTTCAATACTTTCACAAATACATCGGACCAAGAGGCTAAGAGGCGTCGCATAGTAGAACTACGACTGCGAAGCCAGTTTTTCGACGAGGAAATAGTCTTAACTGCAATAGAGATCCCAAGCATCAGCAAAGACATCGCAGAGACTGCAATGGACGTAGCCTTCATTGCGTCTTTCAAGAAGCTGGGAAACAATGTTGCCGATGAGCTCCAACATCCATCTATCATAGCTAAGAGTGGCATCAGCGTACTTATCGGGTCCGATCAGATGTGGAAAGTGTTGACCGGCGAAGTTTCACGGTGCGAAGGCAACGAATCATTGATCGCACTGAACTCCAAGCTTGGATGGGCCTTCCAAGGAAGCACATCGCACTTGGTGTCCTGACAAACTACTTCACAAATGATGGTGTGCGTGCTAAAAGCCTAAGCTACCGATTCCAACGAGATTTTGTGCTCTTTTTGGGAACTTGAAAACGTAGGAATTACGGACACGAAAAACAAGCCACCTGAAATGAGCAACACAATGAGGCATTTTGAGCAAACGATTAGCTTTATAAACGGAAGATATGAACTGGCCCTCCCTTGGAAGGATAATTTCGAGCTTGCAAGCAACAGGCAAGTAGCCGTTACTCGACTGGACAAGCTTGTCAACCGTCTCGACTCCAGGAAAGGACTGCTCGAGACGTATGACCGTACCATAAGGGAGTACTTGAGGGCAGGACACGCCGAAGTAGTCAGTGACGTACCTGCAGAGGTGACGAAATTATATTACATGCCGCACAAGGAAGTCATGCGTGAACAAGCACTGACGACGAAAATGAGGGTTGTGTTTGACGCTTCATCACATGTCAAAGGATGCAAGTCCCTTAATGACTGCCTTGAAAAGGGTGATCACTTATACCAAGACTTCGTGCAAATTCTGCTACGCTTCAGAACGCAACTGGTGGCAGTTATTGTGGACATAGAAAAGGCATTCCTTCAGATTGCGATTCGGGAGGATGACAGATACGCTTTCCGCTTTCTCTGATTTGCAGAAGGAGATTTATCCAAGGGCAAGCTGTAAGAGTGTAGGGTGACACGCATGACATGGCGAAAATGGACAACAAATTCAGCGAATTTGTTGCACACGCTTGAAAATCAAGTGGAATCTACTAGTAATGAGATGGTCGTTCTTCATGAAATGTCGGTCAAGGTCCTGCGTTTGGTTTGGAATCCTGCAAAGGATGAATTCAACTTTTCAGTTGAAAATGTACTCTGGTTTTCGACAACACCGACGGGTACAAAACGATTTGGGTTGCAGTCAGCATCAAGAATATTTGACCCGTTAGGATTTGTAGGACCATATACTATTGTCATACGAATATTGTTTCAGAGACTGTGGATGCGAGGAATTGGCTGGGATGAAGTACTACCCAATGACCTGCAAAAAGAATGGAATGATTGGGTCCTCCGGCTGCCGCAACTGCAAGACGCCGTCGTTCCTCGCTATCTGAGCGGCGGAGCAAGGAAGCCCAATGTGCTTCAAGCATATGTTTTCTGCGATGCCAGTCCAGCGGCATACGGAACAGCAATGTACGTCGTATCAAGTCCTGAAGAGCCGATACTGTTGATTGCGAAATCCCTTGTAGCACCCATTAAGGAGACAACGCTGCCGCGATCGGAGCTGCTGAGTTGGAGCTACATGAAGCCCATTTTCGCTCACAGCTACTATTCTCTACCACGTGAAAAGAGCACCGGCTGTCATGGCACAAACAGCGCAAACTTTTGCCGAGTCGTTTTACGTGGATGACTTAGTCACTGGTGCCGACACAGAAGAGGAGGCCGCTAAACTATACCGAGAAGCACGCAAAACAATGAAATCGGCCGGCATGACATGGCGAAAATGGACAACAAATTCAGCGAATTTGTTGCGCACGCTTGAAAATCAAGTGGAATCTACTAGTAATGAGATGGTCGTTCTTCATGAAATGTCGGTCAAGGTCCTGCGTTTGGTTTGGAATCCTGCAAAGGATGAATTCAACTTTTCAGTTGAAAATGTACTCTGGTTTTCGACAACACCGACGGGTACAAAACGATTTGGGTTGCAGTCAGCATCAAGAATATTTGACCCGTTAGGATTTGTAGGACCATATACTATTGTCATACGAATATTGTTTCAGAGACTGTGGATGCGAGGAATTGGCTGGGATGAAGTACTACCCAATGACCTGCAAAAAGAATGGAATGATTGGGTCCTCCGGCTGCCGCAACTGCAAGACGCCGTCGTTCCTCGCTATCTGAGCGGCGGAGCAAGGAAGCCCAATGTGCTTCAAGCATATGTTTTCTGCGATGCCAGTCCAGCGGCATACGGAACAGCAATGTACGTCGTATCAAGTCCTGAAGAGCCGATACTGTTGATTGCGAAATCCCTTGTAGCACCCATTAAGGAGACAACGCTGCCGCGATCGGAGCTGCTGGCTGCCTTAATCGGCTCAAGAATGTTGCCATACGTGAAAAGCGCTTTGAGGAATGTTCAAGTTGACTACACGATGTGGACAGATTCCGCCATTGTGTTGTCATGAATAAAAGGTGACGTCAAAAAGTGGAAACAGTTCGTAGCCAACAGAGTCAATGAAATTATGTGCACTGCAGATCCATCAAAGTGGAGATACTGTCCTGGAACGGACAACCCGGCTGACCTACTCACACGTGGCGCAACACTTAAAAGACTGCTGTGCAGCTCGAAATGGTGGCATGGTCCCGAGTGGCTAACTAAACCGATGTATGAATGGCCCTTACAATTCAGTGAACTAGACATAGTGGAAGCCACCCAAGGTGAAGTTACAAATGTTCACGTCGCACTAATAACACGCTTCTCAGTTCCGATAATTAATATTCAACGGTACAGCAGGCTTCAGCGCCTACTCAGAGTCACTGCGTGGATTTTCAGATTTACTGACCGATGCAGAAAAAGACGTAATCATACAGGACATCTCGTGGCAACGAAAATTCTTAACGCTGAACAGTATTGGATAAGATGACACAAGAGCAAGGCTTTCTTGAAGAACTCACCACTTTGACCAACGGCCAACCAGTCGAGTCTACATCTCGAATCGCTGAACTACGCCCTTACATTGACAAAGACGGAATTCTTCGGGTTGGAGGCCGTTTATTCCTAATGCATTCCACACAAGATGTCAAGCACCCAATCATAATGCCGTCAAGCCACCACTTTTCGACACTTTTGGCAAACAGAGCCCATCTTCAAGTCTTACATGGAGGAGTTAGAGATACACTTACGCAGCTTCTGGAACGCTACTGGATTTGTCGAGCTCGCTCTTTGGTAAAAAGAGTGCTGCATGGCTGCAATATATGCAAGCGTTTCAGTGCGGGCCCAGTAAGTGCTGAGACTGCTCCGTTAACAAGTCATCGAGTGTCAACAACGAACCCATTCGAAGTTGTAGGAGTCGACTTCGCGGGCCCTCTGTATGCACGCACGGAGAATGGGGACACGAAGTGTTACGTTGCACGTTTTACGTGTGCCGTATCTAGATCCGTGCATCTCGGGCTTGTCTCGGAAATGACATCCGAGGCTTTCCTGCTGTGCCTACGACGATTTTCAGCTCGGAGAGGATCACCTAGGGTGATCAATTCTGACAACGCACGAAGCTTTCACAAGACATTGGCAGACATAAAGCGGCTACACCAAATGTACTCTGAAGAGAACGTCGCTGGTCACCTCAGCACCAACGGCATTTCGTGGAAGTTTATAGCACCAAATGCTCCTTGGTGGGGTGGATGGTGGGAGCGCCTTGTACGATCAGTGAAGCTTCCACTGCGAAAAATTATCGGCAATGCTCGTCTGAAATACGGAGAAATGTCGACAGTGCTGGCGGAGGTCGAAGCAGTCGTAAACTCTAGGCCTCTGACTTTCATCGAGACAGATGCAGGAGAACCTTGCACTTTGACGCCAGCCGAACTTCTCCTTGAACGAAGGTTGACTTCCATACCATATGCGACCGCTGACAAAGTCAGCGGTAATTCCAAACGAGCAGACGTCATACGCAGACACAACTACAGGAAGCTGCTGGTTGAAAGTTTTTGGAAGCGTTGGCAAAAAGAATACTTGTTGCAATTATGATCTGCAGACTTCGCCGACACGAAATCAAATACAGCGTTGAAGCAAGGGGACATCGTTTTCGTGCATGCGGACAAGACGCCACGCCAACTATGGAAGCTTGCAAGGGTCACGGAAGTGTACCGCAGTGCGGACGGTCTCATTCGTTCTTGCAAGATCAAGTTGCAAGGCGGTCACCTTGCGATCAGGCCGATACAAAGACTGTACCCACTTGAATTATGTGTTTAACTTTGCGCGGTCGGGAATGTTGATTATTTTTCACGTTCTGAGCTGGGACGAGGAAACGAGAAAGAAGAGCGCGAGCGAGGGACGCGGGGACGCTCAAGTGACAGCAGAGCGCTTCCAAGCGCAGTTAAATAAACAAGTATTTTTGCCTTATACCTTAAAGACGGAGTTGAGTCTGATCACAATTTCTGGAACGCCATCGTCTTAATAGAGCGTTTGCAGATCCAGCCACAAGATCAATATGGCAAAGTGAAATATCGCGAGGCTTTCACAGGCGATGCATAACGTCATTCGGTATATCTGCTTCATGAATAGTAAGCAGAGACGTTGCGTCCTGCATTTATCACTTCATGTGAAACGGATTATGGAACCACAAAACCTTATTATATTAACATCACTACTCGAACTCGAACCACTCTGCCTTTGTTATGATCACACTCAATGTAAATGGAACGTTTGCAGAACCACGAAGATCAATATCTCAAAGTGAAAAACTTCTGGCATATTTCTCCCACAATGCAACAGAAGTCGCCTGCATTAGCAGCTATCTGCTTCATGCATAGTGATTATATGCTTGGAATCCTGTATTTATTACTTCGCATGAAATGCATTATGGAGCTGTGGAACTTCACCACATAAACCCGACTACTTGAAGCGGATTCAGTTGAATTATTCGCCAAGTTTATCAGGGTTCAGACACCAAGCTGTTCTTGTATATCGCCCTTTAAAAGTTTTAAATTATGAGCACCCAACTTGCAGCCTCATTTGCCTTTCCCATCGGCCCCGTTCCTTTAATTTGCTTTTGATGACGCTTTGCTGGAAACCAGATGCGGCCACAACGCATATAGTTATGCAGCGCGATCAGGTGCAAAAGTAAACAATACAGTAAAATATTGCATAATTCTCGTATCGCGAAACTTGTGCACAAGCTTCTTTTTTCTTTGACGAAAATTCAATATCATTGTTGATCAGTCCTTTCACCTGTCTTTATCAATGGTAATTTTTTCTTTTGGGTTTCAACACGTTAAACTAAGACGACTTCTTAAGAAGGCTTCACTTACCACTTATAAATCTTTATGAGCCCCATTTTATAGTTTTTGTGGGACTCAATTTTTGATGCATGAGGAATATTCATGAAGTTAAAACTGGAGAGAACATAGGAGAGCATCGTGACGAATGCTGAGGTCAGCCAGCTGCAGTTCTGCCAAATGGCATGCCCTTACATTTCTATATTCATGCCTCGTTTCTCGAGGCCCGCCGCTCCTTCTGTTTTCGAAGAGAATGGCCATCTTTCTACGCAGCTGCATGTGAATCAATGAAGCCCCGCAGACTCGTCTTTGAATTGCTCCTGAGCTTTCAGAACATTGAAAAAAGACTAACATCATTCGAAGAACACTGACAAAAAAAGCATGACAATAGGCAAGAATCCAGAAACCTAAACGGGGATCTGTTTCCTATTTATGCCTATTTCTCTAATTTTGAACACACGCGGAATCTGCTTATCCTATTCGAGCACGTTCCTGAATTTTTTATGTGCAACTCGCTCTGTCTTTACGACTCACAATTCGATATAGCTTCAGCGCCTGCGCATGCCCACTTGCCCTCGCTTTTCATGCGCGAAGTGGGCGTTATTTAGATGTACTTTATTTGCGACAACACAGCCTCTTAGCCTACAGAGAACACGAGCCTAGCGCGTCCCCGACGTTAGTGTTACTTATTGTAGAGCTGGTGGATGCAGTAATGGCGTTGCGTCAGGTTTGGTGTGCCAAGCATACATAGACAGTCATTAGGTCACATCAGTACGCATATCGTGACTTATTAAGTAGGCTGCGTCAGCGGTTGTTGAACTATTACAATGCATGCCAAGGTCTACATGGAAAATCTTCACGTTCTTGTGCAGATCACATACCGGGTGTTCAAAATTAAGCTTTATGATTTTTTTAAAATTAGGCGCTCGAAGGCACGTGAGAACCACTTGTGCAAATAAGTTAAGCGGCCAGGGGGACAGAAAGTTAGATGATAATTATCGCTGTCAGCAGCCCAATTAACTAAAATTTAATAATTAACTTTTTACTGGCTGCGGTAAGTTGGCATGTTTATATTGAAAAAATGTAGGCAGTGGTGTTTGTACACAGTTTCAGTTGGAAGATTTTTTCTAGCACGCCTGTGTTCCGAGATATCCGGCTCCAAAGTTTAATTGTCTTTCGCACGATTACGCATGCAAGAGGGTGAGGGTCCGCGCAAAGCTCCTCCCTAAAGTGACGCATCTGTTGCGTGTGGTGTTTAGTGTGTGAAGAGGGTGGAAGCGTAGGCATAGGTGATAGCAATTACCCTTGCCCTCTTCGGCCGTCGAAATCAAAAATCGAAGAACGCTTGCAACCAGTGTCGTAACACGCAACTGCAGAGCCTCTAACGATAGTGGCAGATACCATGCCGAGATAATGGTGCGAGCGGAGAATCTGGATGCCAGTGCGCGTGCGTAATAATCACTAGAGAAGCATGCGTGGTCGTTGCCTGGGCTACGCGAATAGCGTGACTGCTGATGTCCGAGTACTGTAACTTTTATTGAAACAAGAGCAACAACTCCACCAATAATAACTGAAACAGTTTTATCCTTGCTAACGCATATTTCCTGCTGCTACATAAGCATATTTCGGTCATGCACAAATCTCATCGAAACTCTTCACCTCTCAAGACGTCAATGCCCCAAAAAGTGTTCAAAATGCCTGCCTTCGGCAGCAACGCAAAGCATGAACCGCTGTCGCGTCGACTCGATGACTCGGCGCAGTACTTCTGCAGGAATACTCGCACAGGCAGATGTTATCCTGTCCTTCATGTCATTAACATCGCTGGGCTCTGTTACGTAAACTCGATCTTTAACGTAGCCCCAAAGGAAAAAGTCGAGCGGAGAAAGGTCAGGTGATCTTGGTGGCCAAAACATCGCTCCTGCGCGCCCAATCCACTGTTGTGGAAAACGTCTGTCCAACCAGTTCTTCGCCCTGGTAGAAAAATGTGGTGGTGCTCCATCGTGCTGAAACCATACTTGGCGCAGGTCATTCAGGGAAAGACTGCAGACAAGATCATCAATGACAACACCTAATATTTCTTCTGTGTACATCTTTCCGTTCAAGTTGTCCTCAAAAAAGTGAGGTCCGATGATCCTGTCCCCGAGTATGCCGCACCACACATTCACACTCCAGCGAACTTGATGCTTGTGCTGCCTCAGCCAGTGTGGGTTTTCTTGTGCCCAATAATGGGCGTTGTGAAGATTAACACTTCCATTTCGGCAAAACCGAGCTTCATCAGTCCAAATTATTCTGTGCAAAAAGTCATTTTCTTGATCAGTTTTGATGAGGCCCCAATTGCAGAAGTCAACTCGCCTTTCAAAGTCCGCCTCATTTAGGTCCTGATGAAGGTAAACGTGATATGGATGGAACTTGTGCTTTCTTAAAACATTTGTGACTGTTCCGATGCTGCGACCGCACTGATCGGCAATCTGTCGGATGCTGAGCTCTGGCATCGAGGTTACGCACGCGACAACGTCGATTTCAAAGTCTTCATCGACGATTGCCTTCCTGGTCCGTCTCGGAAGGTGGACAGAGCCTGTTGTGCAGAAGCGTCGAAACAGGTTTGTGAAAGTGGGCCTTGTTGGAAGGGGACGGTGTGGGTGGCGAGACGCGTAAAGCTCCATTGCTAACGAAGCGTTGCCATTCATTTCAGCCATTGCAAGCACCACGTCTACTTTTACTTCGGTAGAATACCTCACGCCAGAAGCAGCCATATTAGCTCGAAAGGACTCCACGTGGATTTCCTTGGTAGACCTTCAATGCAGAGACGCTGTGCTCTAACCGGAGGCACCCTAGTGCAGGACGGTCCTGCTAACGCGTTCACAAGAAGATGTCTCAGTGTGATCTAAAGTCACGAAAAAACGTCGCGAAAAATGGTCTCCTGTTATCGCGTTCATCAGGATCATGCGTAAGGCTCATGGCGCACCGCGCTGTCACATTTTGATTTCGCCGGCCGAAGAGGGCAAGGGTAATTGCTATCACCTATGCCTACGCTTCCACCCTCTTCACACACTAAACACCACACGCAACAGATGCGTCACTTTAGGGAGGAGCTTTGCGCGGACCCTCACCCTCTTGCATGCGTAATCGTGCGAAAGACAATTAAACTTTGGAGCCGGATATCTCGGAACACAGGCGTGCTAGAAAAAATCTTCCAACTGAAACTGTGTACAAACACCACTGCCTACATTTTTTCAATATAAACATGCCAACTTACCGCAGCCAGTAAAAAGTTAATTATTAAATTTTAGTTAATTGGGCTGCTGACAGCGATAATTATCATCTAACTTTCTGTCCCCCTGGCCGCTTAACTTATTTGCACAAGTGGTTCTCACGTGCCTTCGAGCGCCTAATTTTAAAAAAATCATAAAGCTTAATTTTGAACACCCGGTATATTTGTTATTGCAAGTTTAAAATTGCTTGTAAAGCGTGCACCACCGCAATAATATCATAGTTGTGGCAAAGCCGAACGTTTAATATGAAAAGCATTAGCGATGCGTAATGGCTTCACCAAAGTAAAACGTTTTCTGCTTAGGATAAAACTTAAAGAAACACAAGTTCACGTGACAAAAAAGGCGGCAAGCAAATAAAAGGGGGTGGTGGTTGAGTGAACACGCATGTTTGCACGGACGTACACTCGCACATACGCAAAACAAAGAGATACTAAGCTGCGCTCTTATAAAATATATTTCTGAAAATAGTTATTGAGCAACACAACAATGAATTAAAACTTATGCACTCATGCCTCAAGCCAAATCATATTTTTTGTTTCCATACTCAATGCGCCATCAGAACAATGCATTCGAAGTAATACAGGACAGTTGATCTTTATTGTTAAAAATGTGGAGTACTTCAGTGCCACTGAAGTTTGACACGCTATCCTGAAGATACACGTCCCCTGAGCATATAGTTGATGGAAAAATAGATGAATGCTTCTCTCAGCGGCTTCTTTTTTTTTTGAAGCTAGAATACTCACTGCTTCATCCGTGCTCGCCTTCCATTCTCGTTACGTCCAATTTTTCCCACCCCACATGTAGGGTAGCACCCCGAGCATAGCTTGCTTGACATCTCTGCTTTTCTCGTACGTTTGTCTCTCTCTATCTCTTTCTTTCTCTAGCCTGTTTATTTGTTCTGTTCTAATGATCTACTTGTCAAGGACATCAAATAATCAAGACACGCATTTGGTGTGCTATTGGCGAAAAAAATATAGCCTCCTGGTGGCACAACTTAACTATCAAGGCATATAACCCGTGACACACTACCATTACCTAAACCTTTTACGTTTTTAGCTATACAGAGCCGACAAGTAGGATAACATGGCAAATAATGATTCCCTAGAAAATAATGTGGACGGGAACGCCTTTGAGCTCTTAATTTATCTCGTGCTGTCTTAACCTTTGACTCCTCATATAAAAGACATAGTCAAAATTAGGGTAATCTTAACGACTTACCGCACAATAGATAATATACGTTATACGAGTGCACGTGGTCCCATTTCTCCTCACAGGCACTTAGCAAGGTTCACCATATTGAGTGTCTTTGCTCATCAATAGTTAGCAGAGTGCTGAAGTGAAGCAAGGTGATGACGACAATTTACAGTGCCTAATGTTAAAGCGGTCGTACGAGATATATGTAACTGCGGAGCAGTTACCTCCAATATTTTTTGTGTGCATGGTCTCTCCCGTCCGATCATTTAAATGTGCCATTCCCGTTCACTGCCCGCCATCCTCATTTTTATACAGTTCATGCTCATAATTTTGTTTCTTTTCCGAATGTTCTCCGGTGCGGCTTTGTATATAAATTGATGACCGGGTCATTTGTGCACTCAGGGTACGGCTTCTACTTCCGACCTTTCCCTGCACAGTTCTATCGCGCTTAATTAATGAGGTTGAGGCACATTTTCGTTAATTGCCACGCGGACTAGCAAGCGCTCGCACCGGGTCAATCCATGAGTAAAACTTCTCCTCCGTACCGGCGTCCAGTCGAAGTACTTTCCTATCCAGTGGGGGGGTGAGGGGGGGGAGAAGGGGAGCTTTACGCACATGCAACACAAACACAAAGAAACATACACTACGTGAGCGAGCAAACCATCGTTCATTGGCCTTTGGCTTAAGCTCGGTCCTCTTTTTCTTTTTGTTTAGTCACTAAGTGCACGTTGTTTGCCTATTTTATTCTGTAATTGGATCTGTCACGTTTTACATTGTATTCATTCGAATAACGAAAGGGTCTGTAGTAGCGGACAGTCTTAACAAACAGTCGCTACGATGCGATTGAAGTCGATACTACGTGGAAAGTTGCTACTCATTTCAGCGTCGGCAGAAGGTACAACAGAAACGTTACATTTTTGACATTGATACCTAAAGACGAGCAAATACAGGCTTCTAATCCAGAGTTTCAAAATAGATGGCCTGTTCAATTTGTGACAACAATCACAAGCTCCATTCATCCCAAAATAATCTGTCTACCAGTATGAACGTCGGTGAACTACATGAGAGATATTTTACTGAGCGAGTCATAGTACCGTCGCGTTCTGTTTACACTAAGTTGAGCTGGTGCAAGGAGAAATAGATACATGTGATGATTAACGTCGGCCATTCGAGGTACGTGGGAAAAAATGATAATAAAAGAAATGCCATCTGCGTAGTTCTTCTCATAGTTACAGACTCTGCGATGTCGAGCCGATCTGAAGCTGACTCTACCATCTCATATGTGGCAAAGATAACGAATATTGCTGCTTAACGATTGTTTTGTATGCTGATTTATCTTCTTAAAGCATCTATTGCCCTACTATCTTCCCAACCATGCTTAGATGGAGCCACTGCAGTAAACTTTACAACAAAATGGCTGTTTTGTTTGTTTGTTTTTTGTGAGCTGAGCGCATTCCCGGTGCCACCCTGAGTGGTTTTATTGCAAATAATAAAAAATGTAACCCGCATTTTTAAATGGAATACCTCCAATTTTTATGAAAGCAATAACTCCGAATTTTTTAGTTTTAGAGAGTGTCATGGTACCTGACAATCTCGCGTGGCTGTCCGAACAACCTGCGATCCCGTCAACATATTTCGCTGTTCTCCAATGATTGTCTTGTTCCATTATATATTCTCAAACATACTTTGAGCGCGACATTTTAGAAAATACACCAAAATATTTTTTTAGAAAAAAACATGATAAAAATGAGGTAGTATTAAACGCAAAAGACATTTTTCATACATCAGCAAGCGCAAACAGTTCAAAAACCAACATTCACTAAAATAATAAGTGGTGTACGAAAATTTTTTGCTCGTAGTGCAGTATTCTCAATTACACACGGCGGAGAATTAAATGTGACAAAGAGTTTCATTGGCCGTAATTGCACCGTTTGAAAAAGCCACAGAAAGCGCGTTTAATGAATTTTTTATCACTGAACGCATTTAATGAAATCGCATATTGTAGCAGTTACACCACACAATATAAGACATCAAATGCTAAATTTTGTGCGCCTCATGTAAGTTATGCATATTTAATTAAGGCACCATGGCTAACGCACTGATTTTTCCAGGCACTGTACTCGTGCATGCCAATATTCTTCATTCGACTAGTTTTGTCACTATCTTGACGAGAGATAGAGATAGAGAGAGAGAGAGAGAGAGAGAGAGAAATAAATAAAAAAGAAGAGAGAGGGAGGTTAACCTAGAAGAACTAGTATATTGGTTACATGGGTCAAAAGAAAGAGTGATGTACACACAAAAATGGTGGTTTTCGGTGTGTCTTAATTTTTTTCCCAATTTTCATCAAGACACCCGAGTTGAGAAAACATCACTCACGATTTAGTACTCATACAGCTCGAAAGGAACACTTTCAAATTAGAGAGGGTATTGAAACAAACAGACCTGCACTCTATTTACTAGTAGCTCATATACTTTTTTTAAAGCAGATGGTACTTGATTGACCATCTTCTAATTTGCCGAGGATGGAATGCTATGCACGAGCGTTTTTTAAGCCAGTTTTCCAAATTAGGCATAATTTCAATGAATTCAATTGTGAAAAAAAAGGTTAATGTGCGCGGACTTCAGAGCGTCTTCAAAAATCTGCTCAGATGAAAATTATTTTGGTGTTTTGAACAACATGCCCCATATTTGTATCGCAGCTTTGGACGTAAAGTCCGCCATTTTATTTCTGCACAACAAAAAGTACAACATACGCCTATCTACGTGATGCTGTTATGTGTATTTGCATTATTTATTTTCACGCGGAGGCAAAAACTTTGGCGTACTTAATTTCAACGCACGCCTATGGAAAATCTGGTGGCGAAAAAAATAAATTCGCATTCAGAAATATTTCCGCATTCACAAATCAAATACACTGATCGATGTTTCACGACTGTGGTGTTCCTTCTTTAACATCATAAAAGTAACAAGAAAAGAGAATGTTCACGTTTACAGGGTTCTTCTGGGCAGAAGGAACCCAATGAGCGTTGCGGCTTTGCTTTTCATCCTTCTCTCTTAAGTGAGACAAGTTTTTCTTGCCTGTGTATGGGGGGGAGGGGCCGACAAAGAACAACCAACAATTGATGGTCCTGTGATAAGGTGCGTTGAAAGCATCTCAACCTTGTTCTTTGGAGCCACATATCACACTCTCGTTCATCTTCTGTCAACAGCAGCAATTCGACGACCTGGTTCATTTATCTCAAGCCGCTGACAGCCGATACCTGCAGTTCAGAAGCAGAGTCAGTGTTACGCAGAATTCCAAGCGACACACGACTATTTACTGCAGATGTATAGGCTGACAAAGACACACTTTTATTGGTGTATTGCGCTGTTATAGAACTTTTTTTGGTTATTCAGTCCTTAGTTACCTCATTAGGCTCGTAAGTTGACCATCGTCGTTGGTGTCCCGCGGCGTTGGCTTCAACACGAGTGATGAAAAAGTTCATGACGTGTTGTCATCCACACGTACGTCGTCATGATTCTGCAGATCGGCTCAATTCGCGACGACGTCATAGCCCCACTATGACATCATATGCATTGACATCACAGTGAGGTCACTGCGTGGCATCACTTCCTGGTCAAAGGTGGGCCGATCTCAGAGCCTGTGGGAAAGATGTGCTGGAGTCCTGGAGGAAACGTAAACTAGATTACGTGCAAACAATTGGGATGATTTCGCGTATTAAGGGAATCATAGTACTGAGATGTATAAAGGGACAGAGCTGTAACTTGCCCAATCAGGGCGGTCTCGTGGCTAAGGTACTCGGCTGCTGAATCACTAAATTTATGCAGTGTTGTGAAACACATATCTAGCCGCACAACTTGTATATGAGCTCTCTTATAATGTGCCGCATTGCAATTGTGCCACATCTCAATTTATCAGCGATCAACAGCCCCAAAAATGGGCCATTTTAAGAGACTCAAAGGCAGCACTGCAATTCCTTCTATCACTTTTACGCTGCGGCCTGTACCAACAATTGGTATTCGAGATTGCAAAAAAGAGTCACAATTTCGTTGAAAAAAGACATAAGATAGCAATTCAATGGCTTACAAGTCATTGTGGAATAATTGGCAATGAACGGGCCGATCGAGCTGCCTGTTCTGCTCATACTGAAAGCGATCAAATATCGATTCCTCTCTCAAGAACCGATACTGCACGGAACTCCGCATGCTTGCTCGCAAGCGAACCACGTCGCAGTGGAACGAGTCACATTTCACCCATGCACGATTATGTACCTTAGACCCAACTCTGTTTTCGAATTCCTTCAGAACTTCGCCGACGAGACGCTACTATGCCGCGCAGATTACGGTTTGGTGTCGCATTTACCAATGCGAAAGCATTTCGCATAGGCACGGCCGACACTGCTGCATGCGACCATTGCGGCAGTGACGAAACAACTTGGCACATTCTGTGTGAATTCCCACAATACTGCTCGCAGAGACAGTCACTCAGCAATGCACTAGACGAACTGGACAACGAGACTCTTTTGGAAGATAGAATCCTGCGCTACCGACAGGACTTTATGTCTCAGAAGCAGGCTATGACGGCGCTCCTGCGTTTCTTGCGTTCAACCGGCTTGTCCAAACGACTGTGATTAGAACCTCCTGCATGTGTGTGCTTGTGTTTTTTATAAAATTTATTTTATATTTCTCTATCTTTATCCTCTTTCAGACCCTTATTTTCCCACCCCTGTACAGGGTAGCAAACCAATTCTTCAGGGTTAAGCTCCATGTCTCTTCCTTTCATTTATTTCTCTCTCTCTCCCTTATAATGTGAAAGAAGCATGGTCTGACTGTGTCGCCTAATTCCAATAGCTTTACCAAGGATTTGCATCAAAAGCAGTTTTTGGAACCCCGTCTAAAAATGGCGAGGTAGTATGTCCCTTGTAGCATGAGCATACCTCATGGATTCAGCATCGTTCTGCAGCTCCTATTCGACTACGAAGGACGCTGGTGTGCACCCTTGCCCGTGCATAGATCCTTCGGCGAGTGAGGCAATGCCCTCGGCGCAGAGATTACGCACCGTAAGCCCTCACTCGTTTGCCCGTTTTCGAAACCGCGGCAATGATCTCGTTTCAAAACGACCGCGACCGAACCATTCGCGGTTCGATAGCGAAGTTTTTCACCTCTGCACAATACTTCCACGCTCGCGCTCTCTCTCTCTGCTTCATTGCTTGTAACACTTCTATTCGTTCTATACTCCATCCTTACGTTCATAGAGTCTTCTCCCTCCTGTTACTTCGAGCGGAAACTAGCAATTTTGGAAGAGGTAGGCTGCTTCGCCCTAGGACCAGGCTTCGATCCAGGTACCCCCACCACGTACGTCGAACGCCGGATGGATAAGGATGGAAGTGAGGGGAAACGAGGCGGCTCCTATGAGGACTTCTTTTGGCGGCTGACAAGTTTACTCGCAATCGTACGTGCTGTACTCAAGAAAAAAACAATTCTTCAACAATTTTTCTGGTCCTACCAAAATCTAGCGGTCATGATTCCATGGTTTGTGCGATAATCTTGAGTGTCACTTTCTAGTCTTGCTATTGTCTTCGATATTGCGGGATACCAGCAAAATGAAACAGTGACAAGGCTTCTATGGTAAACACACACAAAATTTGAATGAGCATATTGTTAATAATTACTAACAAAGCTTGAAGAGGAAATGTGCACCGATAAAGGAAGCGCAAGCTTTTTGAGCAATAAAACAAACAATTTTTCTATCATGACACGACATAAGTCACAACTAGAGCGTGGTTTAGAGAAAACACGTGAACGTCCAATCACAGTGATCAAGTGTCCATCTTCTCCTAAGATTTGGTCCTGTTTTTCCTTTGACATTGTCTTCTCTTGCGCTCTGATTATGAAACGACAAATCAAGACGTCCTTATAGTTAGGTCAAACACAGGGCGCATTCGTTTTCCTCTTTAGCAGCGAAATTCTGCTTTGTCCAGTTTTCATCTGTAGCACGCTGCAGAAGAAAACTGCGTAAAACATGGATTTGAAAGTTGCTCGCAAACAGCGTGATAGTTATGCCCAAATTTATCACTGCATTGACCTTTATCACATAGCGTTATACAACTGTATGAACAGGAACATAACAAAACGTACTTTGTGAAAGATAGCCTAGGATTTTTTGTTGTTTGAAGTTGGTAGTGTTCGTCAAGATGCAGTCGCCCTGGTTTCTGGGGTCTAGTGGTCATGGCAGTGGACTGCTGACCGGAAGGTTGCGGCATAAAATCCAGTTCGGAACCCGCATTTTCGGTGAAGGCTAAAAACACTAGACACGTGTACTTAGTTTAATTGAAAGTAAATAGAATTTGCGTGGTAGAAATTTTCTACACCCTCCACTATACGATGTCCCTCGTAATCAAATTTTAGTTGAGGGGCATTCAACACCAGCATTATTATTATTATTATTCAAAAGTTGCAATCATAAAATTGCCACCGAACTAAACTCGTACTGCAATCTTGGATTCGAATGTTGCTTGTGATTATGACTGTCATCCGTATAAGACTTTGTATATAAAACTGCGAAATGTAGTAGCTATGAACAGCCTTAAAATTTTGGAAAACAAGTAAATTACACAGAAATGAGCAAACTAAAAAAGAGGGAACTCACAGAAAGATTTTGGAATGCATATGTGTCAGAGAGAGTCAGTCAGTCAGTCAAGAACTTTAATATATGGTCCTGAGGAGTTTAAGCCACCAGGGTGCCCACGTGGGACATCCTAGCAGCCGCTACCGTAGGCGACGCCCGAGTCGGGGCGGGAACGTGGTGGCGTTCCGCCAGTTCTTGGGCCCTCTGGACTGCCTTAAGTTGGTTTCGGAGATTGGGGCTCCTGAGTGCCTCCTCCCAGTCGGACTCACTGGTGAGAGGTCCCTGAGGTAACGCGGGACATTGCCAGAGCATGTGCGCGAGTGAACAGTACACTTCTGTGCAATCTGGGCACTGTGAATTTATGTCTGAGTTATAATGGCTGAGTCGGCCCCGTGATGGGTACGATCTCGTTTGTAACATTCTAAAGGCTACTTCTTGCGCGCGTTCTAGTTTTGAATGGGGTAAAGGGTATCGGCTTCTGTTGTGTCGGTAGTGGGAGGTAATTTCATGGAAGGTGAGTAGTGGGTCATTAAACTGCACGTCTGGGCCCAGCTCTTCGGTGGCTGATTGATCGTCACGTCAGAGAGAGTTATATTTATTTCTCGGTAGTTTTGTTAAAAAATCAGAAAAGCATGAAAGAGCACACAAAACGATGAATTTAGCCCCGCCGCGGTAGTCAAGTGGCTAAGGCACTCGGCTGCTGATCCGCAGATCGCGGGATCTAATCCCGGACGCGGCGGCTGCATTTTCGATGGAGGCGAAAATGCTGTAGGTCCGTGTGCTCCGATTTTGATGCAGGTTAAAGAACCTCAGGTGGTCGATATTTCCGGAGCCCTCCACTACGGCGTGTCTCATAATTATATGGTGGTTCTGGTACGTTAAACCCCACGTTACATCAACACGAACAATCCTATCAGCAAAGCAAGTGGTACCACACAGATCAGGCTCAGTGCATGACGACATTTGGTCAGATTAGATAGACAGTAAACCACAGGATATCATGCTCGACGGTGGCACTAGTTAAATCTAACTGTATTAGGGGCGAAGCAACTATGGATCTACACTTGTCAGCGTGTCAATTCGTCACCATGGTCTACCATCAACAACGAAAAGTGGGCGAATCCCAATATTCTCCACCGACTCACACCAACCATATTATGAGTTTAATATTCGCTGTTACTGTCAAAAAAGCATTGTTTGGATTAGCAGTAGTGTCAGAATCACCAAAAAAATTCATCAAGGTACTCAAGTTCATCTAAACTCAGAGACACAAACGTGGATATATTTGGTGTAGTCACCTAGTGCAAACACTATTTTTACGAAGCATATCTGCAAAATGAGGGTGCTTTACTCGCCACTGCATGCTTCCCAACTCCCCAGGTGTAAAGAAAATAGTTTAGCTGAACCATTTTTTCTTACAGCACCCTTGTCCACAATTTTCTTGATAACAGGCTAGTAATAATTGTGTGTTTAGAAAACGGGGTAACGAATTCGAGTACTAGGTACTATCCAGGGGAAAAGCACAAAGCAGTCCCGTGGACCTCACGCTTGATGGGACCCTGTTCACAAAAATTACGCCATATACGAATTCACGGTGAGTGGTTACGGTGCCATGCATTGAATACCGTTTCACTAATCCGCACGCCTCGTGCAAAACGGACTGTTTCTCCTGCACGCCCAATAATTTCTGCACGCCCAATAATTTAGAGCACAGGGTACTCTACTATGGGAGGGCTTAAAGCCGTCCCGAGGATATCACAACCGGGTCCCCTGATCCCCTGTCCCATGTCTATGGGACCACATGCGCATGTTCATCGATAACATATCCCTTGAGCCACACACATTTCTCTCGTGCATTGGTTAATTTTCCTCACTGTTGGGAATTACCAATATCAGATCACTCAACACTTGAAAAAATACCTTTGAAGCATGTTACTTTACTTTTATATTCTTTAAGAGAATATCACAAAATAGTAATACGTACGAAATGGTGATACTTATCGCATTTCAGACACACTGCCCATATAAATTCTGAACCCTGCTTTTTTTCGTGTTTTTTTTCGCGCTCCCTGTCACTGCGATTCGCTTTCAAAGGCAGGATATGCATCCCCAAATGCACGGTACACAGACTAGTTGCCGGAAGTTGTGAAACAACTATTTATTTATTTATTTATTTATTTATTTATTTATTTATGAACAATGACAACCAGTACAAGCAGCCACCTGAACACGGCATGGGCATGCCAGGCAGTATGTCTCAAGCGATGGCGCACAGAATCAACGAGACAAACGGAAAAGGCCTGTACGAGCCTATCTGAGCAAGGACAAAAAAAAAAGTGAGCAAGTGCATAGAAAGTGAAGACCGCCGAAACTGTTTGTGGTTTGAAGGAAGAAAAGAAAAAAATTGCTGGAACACGGCATGCAGCGAACGCAAGCAATTCGACGCCAACGCCCCTTTTACACTCTATCGTACCTTTCATCTGTACTTTCTGTAGCTATGCAAATTTTCGGAGAGCATAGACGAGCTTGTTTGCATAAAACGGCCGCAACAGCTACAAGGCGGTAGGCGTCTGAAGAGCGTGGCGTAGATTCAGGTGACACCAAGTGAAATGCAAACACAGCGCGCGCATCCGTGAACTGTTTTACCCATTCTAGGAGATACAGGGCACACACTAGAAGAAAAGTTTTCTTCACTTGCATGACTCTTTTACGTTCATTTACTTTTTTCTTTTTTTGTTATCTGGCAACTCTATTCGCGGGAGGCCGGCTGCGGGTTTTGGTGGTGAGGAATTTGCCTGTTCAAGGGGTTTGTCCAAACCACCGTGTTCTTCCACGAGGCCTGGTCGCCCAGTGAAGCCCACAGGCACGCCGTAATACTGCTGAGTCCAAAATTCTTGTGGATAACTCTGTCATAGTCTTTGTATCACAAAGCCACTTGTCTTGTGTGCGTTGGGACTTCGACTCGAGGAGCGTGGGGCACAGAACTATTCTTCTTTTTGTTGTCATTTTATTCTTTACTTTCAGTCTCGCAGTCCGAATCAGCGCTGCATGAATTCTCAAGAACACAACCCAATATTACTATATGTATGGGTAGGGCTTATGAATTCCCGTAGAGTACGGACGTTCGAGAAAACGCGCATTCAAACACATTCCTTATAGTGGCATGTTCCAAGCTTTGCACTGTCTTGTTTTATGAAAATGCAGGAACTGCCTGGCTTTCAGAGAGCTTCAGACGAGCCTTTTGAAGACATTGGTGGTTTTGCTAAAGGTTAAATGTTCAAACCTTCTACACTTATACACGATGCATTTGTCAAAGTTTCTGATCACATGAACATAAAAACTAAACACTGGTGCAGTAGCCGGCTCGGCGCAGTTCACCATGAGCATGAGATCAGCTACTCTGTTTGATATCGATATTTGTTAGCTGTGTTTCGTTAAAGAGAATCTTCTATGCGAAGGGATCGTATGCAGCCTTAATAACAAGCAGTACGTCACCGCATCTTCCTTCTTTTTTTTTTTGTCGTTAGGTTAGATGGCATCGTTGAATTTTAGAAACTGTTACACTAAAAACTGTCTCCATTCCTTTACCAATGAAATTTGCGTTCATCGACACCTTAATTCAGTAATTCACGACAGTGAAGCTTTTGCTGCAACTGTGCTGCAACATCATCTAATTGGGATAGTCGATGCGAACTTGACTTTTTATAAAGTGTGCTGACTAGATACGAGAACAACAGGGCAACGTGACAAGCTCTTTTAATGTTATGCCATTATTCAGTGAATCAGTTCTGAGTGACTGCTAACGATGTCCCTTTTAAAAAATATATGGGTGCTAGGAAGTGTTGCAATATTCAATATTGGGTGTAGCGCTGAACTTGAAATTCTAAGTAGTAGTTGACAGGAACTGTCCCCATCCCGGTTACAAAGTGTTAGCTTGAAGAAATAATTGCAATCTTGTACGATGCCTTCGCTTGACGTGCTTCTGCGAGGTGAATACTACGAAGAAAGTTTGAGCATGACACAGTCACTCATTAGCCACCATCCTACAATCTTTATGCAAAACAATAAAGTAAAACTCTGCTGATAATGGTTGGGAAGCGGAAGCAGGAAGGCGTATACCCATGCGGTTGCACACAGAACAACCGTGCGAAGAGCCCGAAACGCCACTCTAATCCCAGCCTGCAATCAAGGCCCCGTTCCCACTAACAAAGCGTCGTTTCCTTCTGACTCCAAAAATAAGATTAAGTTCTAAGGGAACTTCAGAAACAGAGTAGCAAACTCCATTGTTAATGCCACTGAGGAAACGCACTAAAGGCTAGCGAAATCGTGCTTTGCTTGATTGTTAAACAGAACCAACGTTATGCAGGCTGTAAACAACCCAACCTTCGTCACCGTATTAGCACATCTAATTAAGGGATGCGGACGGCAACGGAACTTCGCATCGTGGACTGCTGGTAGCTTGTCCTTTTTTCCCCATCTCTCCAAGGACCAGCAAAGTCTGATTTGCAGGAAGCACAGGAAGCGCGGCAACTATAGGACACTTCGTTATGGTAGATTTTGTTTTCTCGAGACGTGTGCTTGTGCTTCAGCGTTCGTCTGGGAGGCTTAGGAACATCCTTGGCGACTCACTTGGGCGCTTTCCTGATCGCGTTTCGAAGTTTTCCGCTGTCGGTGTCCCCCGGAGAATCGGGCCGTGCTGCGTCCCGCCTTTGAAGCCGTAACCGCCAGTGGCTCGGTTCTTTCTTCACCTCTAGTCGTCGCCATGTTCCGCTTCACAGTGCTCGCAAAGGTCGCAGATAGCTATTGAGAAAAGCGCGCGCTAAAGAAAGTGCACTCGATCCCTACGTAAGTACGTGCACAAGCGTGTCGTGCTTTGTTGAAATAGGAGAATAAAGGGACAGAGCCATGATTTCGCCTGCAAGAAAGTCGCGGCCTCAGTTATGAAGGAAGCAGATTCATTTAGTGAGGCTGGTCGACAGCGGAGAGAAATTGAAATCACGAAAGGCAATTTATAACACACCTCGTGTACCCAAGGATCCACCCGCCGTGGTGGTCTATGCATAGGCCTCCGCTTCTGATCCGAAGGTTTGTGAATTGAATTCCGCACGTGGCGGCCACATTTTTTATGGAGGTGGAAATGGTAAACATTCATGAAGTTTCAGCGCTCGCAAGAAAAAATCCTAGGAGGTCAAAACTTGGAAAGTCCTCTACCATGTACAGTGTCCCTCATATTCACGCCATGGTATTGGGACGTAAAGTCTTACGAATAACTATTATTATTACGTAGGCGTGGGACGTCATTAGTAAATAATGCACAGCGACCACGTTGCTTCTGCACGTTACGCTTCTGTTTCCGTATGGCCTCACAAATTTCTAAATTACTAAAGACTGCTATATATCTACAGGAATGCAAGGTAACTCCGAGAAAGTCCTTTAAGCGAAGGTTTGTGCATAAAATCATTGCTTTGGGCTATTCACTAATAATACTGTTGAAATAATGTAAGTGTTAAAAAGAGAGAAAAATAAGAAGGTGTCAAGACTGAAACTTCAGCTTGTTGGTTGTATTACATGACCGAACGACAGTGCACCCAGATAATAACAAAGAAGACAATATACACATTTCCAGTCCTTCTCTTCTTTGTTTGACATTCAATCATGCAAAAACAAGAGGCTGACAGGGTGGGTGGTCTATTTTATGACCCGTCTTTGAATTGAAACAGCTGAAAAAAAAGATGAAAAACAAATAGCATTAGCTGCGGGCATACTTACAGGAAAAATTTTCAAGTATTATATTTTACCTATTGAGATTTAGCACCTTCCAGTAAACATCCGAGCCAGGAATGGCGACTATAAACAGCTCTGACTAAGCCTCGTTGAATTATTGTTATTGGACGTGGGACAAGTGAAAGACTCTTCATATCCTTTACATATCATCACTTGTGATGATACGTAAAGGGCGTGATTTACCTCATGCCCGGCTGAATAAAGCGGTTCCCCATAACAGTGATGTACCCAGGAAATGCCCTTCCCCCGAAATTTTTTCGCCATGGCACACAGAGTGAAAGAAGACTACTTTAAAAAATCGCCCCTCCCAACTCTACAGAAATTTCTGCCCACTGATTTGCCTCATAAAGACAAATCAGGATGTTTATGAGCGGGCATGGCAGGTGGTGGTAAGCGACAACACGAGCGGAGCTTCAGCAAGAAGGGGTCAGAGAACTGGGGTATTAAAAAGCACCGTCCATCAATTATAAGGAACCGCTTTGTTCAACTGGGCTTGAGCTAAATTACATTGATGACGAAACGTACAGACAATCCAGATTCACAGGTGATGATGATATGCAAAGAGTATGAAGGGTCATTGACTTGTTGTATAGACGGTGCAACTTAATTTATAGTTCTTGGAGACGCGACTATAGTGCAGTGGGTTTCTCCCACGTTGTGACCTGGAAGACTAACCCTTACGACCGCATCGTGAGCTCTCTGGACGGCACAAAGCTGATCCCAATTCTTGGGTCTTCTCATGGCAGAGCACTGCTTGGCCGGGTTGGCTTGATAACTGCCCAGTAGCGAGGGGCCTCGCCAGAGCATATGCTCAATGTTAGCTACTTCCCCGCAACAGTGGCATGAGCTGGCAGTGTAAGTATCTGGGCAGATTTTATCAAAGAAGGTTAGATTTGTATATGAGTCCGCTTGTAAAAGTCTAAACGTAATTGCTTGTTCTCACATTATTTCTGACCTTATAGCAATAGCGCATCGAATGCGCAAGCGACGAAGTAGAGACAAGCAGAGTTGTTTTTGCGAGGGCAATTACCACTTTTCCGCCAACCGTTTCAATAGCGTGCTCTCCAGAAACTGTTTAGTATGGGTAAGTACTACGGATGATACTGAGACCAAATCAAAATGGCAATAATTACGATAAGTTATAATAATAGTTAGAAGAGCGAAAGATTGGCTTTTGTCTTCATTAAAAAGCGCTATTCGAAGTAACTATCCACTTTATACAATCTCTAACAGCATTTATTTCGGGTGGCAGTTATGCTGACGAAGACTCGCTTTTTGTCGCAATGTCGATTAACTCTAAATTCTGGTTTCCTTTGTTCCGTATCATTGATCGCACCATGTCTTCGTCATAATATGAACCGTATATATTTTTCTCATGCGCTGTAAATTGCACTGAATATCGTGAAGTGAAGCGCACTGGATTTAATACAAGACAGTCGGCTCTCTTGAGTGTTTCTTATGCTTCAGAACTATTTTCGCAATCGATAAATGCATTGTATGCTGTCACATTAACGTGACATATCTGGTAACTTCATGTGTCATCTCGTCGCTGAGAATTACGATGGTTTATTCGTCCTTGATTGTGGAGACCACAGAACACCGAGAATCTTGTGTCCGTGTTGTCATTGCACCGAACGGGGTGTATACATGTATACATTGCATTGCATAGTACGTGGCAGTCACGTTGTTTTATTGAACTATTAATTACGATTCTCGGCTCCTGAGTCGAACAGCACTGGTCTCATTCCGGCCCGTATCTCAATAAAGGTGAAATGCAAGAGGTCCGCGCGTTATATCAGTGCACATTAAAGAACACCAGCTGGTCAAAATTGCCAGAGACATGCTAGGGCGTTACAGTCTGCCTTATCATAACGCGGTTTTGGCTCGTAAAACCTCAGATATTACTTTATTATAAAACTATTTCAAGCACCAATACGTTCTTATTAGTGAAGACGACTTTACCACGCACTTTCTTAATCTCTTGTCCTTCGCATAATATTTAGGAAAGCCAAGAATTTCTGGCTTAATTTGTGAACCGACCATTACAATGATCATGCAGCCCGTCGATGATTTTGCTGCTACCATTTAGATTGGTTCTCCCAACCCTACCTACCCGCGCAATGTATGCGGTCACGTTCACAGCGCCTGAAGTGGGTTTAGAAACTGTCATCTCTATTTTGTTTGTGTTACGAGAAATATATCTATGTCTGCGCAATTCGTTCATCTAAAAAAAATTGCAGCATATTCATGAGTTGAATGATGATGAGTGTGCGAAGCGTGGGGATCACATACCCTCTTCGAACCACGTAGACGAAACGTTTCTAACGTTTCTATACGTTTGCTCTATACAAATGATTCAAAGTGGATAAGTGATCAGGTTTTGGTGCGTAGCAGTAGCCGCATATAATGCTTTTGGCGTTTTGCAGCCGCTTCCCAAGATATAGAGGCCTTCGATCAGCTTGAGGTCGTCGACGTGCCGCTGCGGCTTTGCGAGCCCTCACAGCCTCCAGGCCTGCTTGTCAGCGCCGCCGTACCGCTGAAGCTTCGCGAGCCCTCAACTCTGCATCCGCTTGTCTGCGTTGCCGTGCTGCAGCAGGTCTGCGAACCTTGAGCTACGCATGCAGTTCTGCCGCCTTGTATTCACTGTTTTCGCTGTCGGAAAGAAAGATATTGCACGCTGGTAGGTGGATACATGGGTGTAGCTGGCTGTGCCCTTTAGGTCAGGCTGCGTCTCACGCCACCTAGCCATAAAGTCAAGTACTATCACCATGTGTTGAAGGATTAAATTGCACTCGAACTTTGATAGTAGCCACCAATCAGTGAGCCTCCTCCTGGTTATTTCTACCCGTTTAAAGTCTATTTTGTCCTCCCTGTTTCCAAACGGCAGTGCTTTGAAAAACTCTGCGCCATCATCCTGAACTATAGGGTGAAGCCTTTACAGAATATTAACAGGTGTTCGGAAGTTTTCTCCTCCTCTCCACATGCACTGTACACCATGTCTACCCCTTCGTATTTGGTCCAATAAGTCTTGGTCCGCAATACTTCAGTTCTGGCCTCAAAACAGAGAACTACCCCGAAAACTATTGCAGGTCTTTTCTTTCGCAATTTCTTGCTTGAAAGTTCGTTAGGTCTCCAGTAAGGATTTTGTAATCATTCCAATCTTCGACATGTCCCTCTCCATTTCCTTCACCTTCTTCTTAATTGACGTTTCCTTTTTGCTTGGTATTCTCCTGTTGTCTAAATACTTGCTTGACATTTTTCGAGTTCGCTTCTTCCACTCAGTATCAACATCATTCACGTACAAGCATCTGTAAACTTTCCTAGCCCAACGCTCCTCTCCCATTGTTCTCGATCGCTCCTCAAATTCTATCTAGCTGCTAGCTTCCTTGCACTCGAACGATGTTCATCCCATGTCACCCTGTACCCCTGATTTGGAGTATTCCCGTGTGCTCCCAACCCAAGTCTATTTATACCACGTTGTTTAATTTGGAATCTTGCTTGAACCTCTGATTTCATGCACAAAACCGCATTGCCGAACGTCCAACCTGGGCGAGAGACAAAGCAGCGCCCCTAGCCGTCTCCAATGAAACCCAGAGCGCACGGCGGGAGCGAGCGCTTTCTCGTCTTCGCTGTCGAAGGGACAGATTGCGCGCAGAGAGGGAGCACGTGCTGCAGCGCCTGTCACGCTGATCAAGGGACAAGGCTCGACCCTAAAGAGCATTCCCCCTCAACATTGGGGGACCCTTAAGCTTCGCCTTGAGCAGGTGAACGTGACAGCAACCGCCTGTCCCTAGTGCGTACTTGAAACACTTAGTGCACGAATTCCTTTCGAACTTGCTATGCACCCACTTCGTGGCCTTTAAAGAATAGGCGCAGTAACGTGTCATCAGTGTGTAGTGGGTGACCGAATTAAACCATGCATTCATTATGAGAATCACGTGTTGTGACACCCGATGGAAATGTACGCTTATACCACGCATTATTACAGCAATAATTCATATTGTATTGTTAATCATGTATACATATACAGGACGTGTGCGTTTGTAAACAAGAAAGTTATCTTTCTCTGCATTTTCAAGCAGAGCAAGTTATTTTCACTGTATTTACAAGCGGAAGAATGGCCATGTTGTAGAACACCAGCGTCCCATGCAAACAACCCGGGTTCTATCTCCTCTCCGAACCAAAGTTTTTTTTTAATATTTGTTTTATTTGCATCTTTTTAAATTTTTTGGTCATGCACAAGATGGTTTTTCGCCCACAACCAACGACGCTGACGCCGGAATTTTTTTGAAACGAGCGTTTTAACGCTATCAAACCAACATGCTAGAAGAATATACGTATCCAATTCAAATGTAAATGTGTGCTGCTTCTTAGCGCTTTTGTCAAATGACAGGAATGAATGTTTTATACTTGATATCATTCGTCCCTTCGCCTGCGGTATTGCTTGCTTCGTAGAGAAATCACACGAGTTGACTTATCTGTGAATGCGCTTGTTCTGTCTGCGTCTGTTATCGTCGTCCGTGTTCAACTTTCTATCTGAAAACTTAAGTTCAATCCAAGCTGAGGCTTGCAAAATAACCAGCGTAGAAAGAGGTTGTGATAGATCAGCTATTTCAATACCAAGCTACTGTATTGACCACGAAGCTTTCAAACATAATAGTAGCTGCTGGGATTTTAGCCTGTTCTCTGACATAACACATACAGATAGGTGTTTTGCGTGCATCTAACTCTACTGCCCTGAGCTCGGGAATATCACTTTCCGAATGCTGACACGGCCGGCATTCAATGCCGCGACTTCAAGATCTGCAGAGGTGCATCTTAACGGGTTATAAAGAAGATGACCCCAATATTGGTCAAAGATAAATGACCCAGCACGTTGAAGCATGCTCCAAAATAAGCTTGACATCTTAAAAGTGAATACTAATAAAATAACTGATTCAGCTTAAACTAAAATTACCAGAAGTCTAGATTAAAATTCTGCACTAGTCATATTGCCTAGTTGCCCAGCAGGAATCTTCGAATTGAGCGACATCATAGTTCTAACGCAAGAAAATTATTACTTATTTCTTACACAATCTGTAAGGATTAAGCAAATATAAATGATAAAATGCAGGGACCCCCTCTTCGGCCACCCCAGGCGTGGGAGGAGGGGGTTCATACCTGCGGGAATTATGTTTAGTTTATGGTGTGTATGTATACATGCGCACATACAAACACACGCACTTTCATACATAAACAATTATCAAACAATCTCCCCTCCCCGCTACCCAACACCACTTAAATCATAAAGCCCTGCTTGTTTGCGAGGCGATTAGACCATCTCGCATGACTTGTGCAGTGCTCTTCCATGATGCTTGCGATGGTTCCACTCCATTCCTGCACGACAAACCCGGTATTGTTCATGGCGCTTCTTGTTCTCCTTCTTCGAGTCTTTCAAAGCGAGTGCGCACGCTCGTCGTCTTTTTTGTTCCTCATTGTCTTCTATATACATTACGATTTCCGAGACTTTTCATACGCGTAGAGGATTTGTTGTGCATGCGGTGGCCGAAAAAAAAAAACACTTGAGCAGTCAAGAAAAAGTAAGAAAAGACTACTCGAGACAAATTTTTATTTCGGGCATCATCATTGCGAGTCACGAGAAAACGCCAGGAGGGCCATAACCCTTGTCGCCATTATTTCCGTCGGTTACGAGCGTGCCTCTGCCTCGTTCGGGTCGTACACTATCCCCGCCCTACGAGCTAGAAACGTGTGCGCTTCACCGCAGTATGGTTCTCGTCCGCTGGTGTACAGAGGACGCCTCCGGGAGCAGCTTTTCACTGCAACGATGCTGCGCCCGTCCCGACGGCGCCCCTTTACAACCCGTTCTCTCTGATACAGTGACGAATGGTTCGATTCGCCCTTAGCGTTTCGTGCCTTTCTGAAGGACGCTACTGGGATAGTTCTTCCACCAACGTCGCAAATAAATTTACGCACAGAAAAAGAACAGCGCAGACGCGCTCGTCCTCCTCTGTACTGTTGTTCTTCTGTGTGTGTTAATTTTTCGCGCTAAATTTATTTGCGAAGACTTCTTTCTGTCTCCATCAAAGCGTGCATCTCTAGGAGGGTTTCAACAGGCTACTTGTACCTAGTGCCGCATAGGGTGAGCTAAGTTATAACTGTGTGCTAATGTTGAATAGTGTAAGCAATCTATTTTGTTATAACAGCAGCGTTCTATTGGTTCGTAACAATTATACTCTCGCACATACGTTGTCAACAGCCTTCTTTTTTTTATGCCTGCTTATTTAATATATTCCTACAAAACCAATCGGTTCATCTCTCTTATTCACACAGCCACGAGACTTCGGCGCAATGTGAAAACCGCGGAACCGCCAGAGACCAACTTTAAAACTTCATATAGCTCTGCAGTGTTTATTTTTTCAGGATTTTTTAAAAATTTATTTGCTCGTTGAAGAGGCTGAACAAAATATTTCACTTTTTTTTCAACCCAATTTAATGGGCTGTATGTTTATTGAAGGGAGCGTGTCATTCCTTGAATAGTATTTTAGTGGTATCGGGCTTAATATTGAGTAATTGTTGCAGTTTTCTTGATTGATTTGATTTATTTGTGGGGTTTAACGTCCCAAAACCACCATATGATTATGAGAGACGCCGTAGTGGAGGACTCCGGAAATTTTTACCACCTGGGGTTCTTTAACGTGCACCCAAATCTGAGCACACGGGCCTACGACATTTCCGCCTCCATCGGAAATGCAGCCGCCGCAGCCGGGATTCGAACCCGCGACATGCGGGTCAGCAGCCGAGTACCTTAGCCACTAGACCACCGGGGCGGGGCTGCAGTTTTCTTGAAACCTGATAGGATGTGTTCCTTCCAAATTTGTTTTTTTCTCGTGATCGCAGAGACCTGGAATAAGGAATAAAAGTTCACTACCTCGTTAGGCCTAACAGGTTGATTGCCGATCCCCCAGTACGCGATATAAGTGTCTTCCACATCGAGATGTTTAGCGTCATCGCTGCACAAACTAAAACCGGTATATCAGTGAAACTGATGCATTGGATATAGAGCACTTTTATTCACTCTTTAATTTACTATATCATAGCGGTAACCGACATGATAGCTGCGACCGACGGCTTCGCTCAATCAGCCTACTTTGCAACTCTTCAAACACGTTTTGCTCGAAGTGGCAGGCTCGGTTTCTCAAATCGAATCACGAAGCTTTATCGCCGTTGATCTAGGGGCCGAAAGCAGAAATACAATTTACATAACGCCCGCAAACGTCGTGCTCAATTACCATAATGGTGCAATTGAACAGCCTTGAGAAGGGCTATGATGAATTTTACCGCGCCAAAGATGTGGGCACAGACGAGAACCCGAGCAACAACTTCTCGGAAGCCAGGTTGTCACACGCGTTATAGTCATTCATCTTTTTTATTTCTATGTGTGGTGCCTTTCTGCATGAGAAATAAATATCTACATATTCATGTTTTATTTGCGCCTCTCGTTTATGATGCAGCAAGAATATGCAGTAATGTATGCCGTCTTTTCGTGACACAGTTTTGTGTCTTTGTTTTTGTTCGAAACATCGATTGTACGTGTTCCTTCTGTGCCATTTTATATTCATGTCCATGTAAATGAAGCCTGTTAAGTCATCGTGATTAACGTAGGTCTAACAAGAAAATGTTCTGTTGAAATGTAATTGTTGTCTGTGATAATAAACTTTTACTAAGGACAAACAACGGAGTTCATTCTCGATTTCTTACAAACTCGAGCGTCAGCAAGGCGTATATATATATATATATATATATATATATATATACGTTTACGATGCAATTTGGTCTAATAAGTTTCCTTACACTTTCCTTGGTATTACTGTCTGCTGTCTGTTAGATATCTCATTATTACGGTGTCAAAATACGAAAAAAACAAGCCCTTAGGTATACACTTCTTGCCCTTATACGTATATATATATATATATATATATATATGGGTGTGTGTGTGTGTGTGTGTGTGTGTGTGTGTGTGTGTGTGTGTGTGTGTGTGTGTGTGTGTGTGTGTGTGCGTGCGTGCGTGCGTGCGTGCATGGTTCATGCTCTGCCCCAAAACACCACTAATAAGAAGGGAATCTCTGCGCCCGTCTATAGTGATTGGTGCATTACTGCAGCCGAAACTAACATCACATTACACAGGACGATGCAAAAACAACAGACGCAGCGATGATTTGTTTATATATCAGAATTTCTCTATAGCTTTATCAGTGACCGAATTTACCATTTTCGCGCGTTTAATGGAGAAGGCTACGACCGTGTTTATCAAACTCTTGTTTTCACTGAGCACCAAGGCACCTCGAAACTGTACAAAGCCTTAGCGACAACTGCGCTGAGACGGCGTGGGGCTCGAAACGATTGCTGAAATGACCGCTGTAACAATCACACTCGGGCTTAACACGCCATCCGCGCACAAGCATTACTCCCTTGGTCTACCCGGAAACGGGGGCGCCAAGATGTGGGTTCTCCCAGAGAGAGGCGCGCCCGTTTTGAAGCTGCAGCCTAATGGCGTACCGCTGGCGCTATTAGTACACGAGCTGCCTTCTTACTCAGGTCTTTCGATTCGGTATTATTTCAATGCGAGCGGTTTCTGCTCCTTAGGGCACATGCACTATGTCCGGAGGCCCCGTGTAATCATATTATCTCGCAGCCCGGCTAACTCGCTTCCCGCTTATCTGAGTGGCACACCGCTGCAGTTTTGACGTGCTACGAGAGCGCGTTTGTTTCGCTAGTTGCGTTGATTTTTTTTTTCCTATCAGTGCCAGTTTCTCCAGTGAATTTTCCTTCCTTTTCCCGGCATGTAATAATGCATGAGCCTCTGTGGGTGTATGGCAGCGCTGGCACTTTATTCTAGCATTACGTCTCGTGCTCACGAGGTCCTCCTCTTTGTCATGCTGCCGAGAGATACGCTATAACAATACACAGAGTGCGCAGGGTGTTAGAGAGAGAGAAATGCAAAAATAGCGCGGATAAGTTAACCAGGCTGCACCCGATAAACGATAATAAAACGTGCAAGCCAGGGAAATATTTTATTTCCTCGATATCTAATATTCCGATAACCAAATTTTGTTCTCCTTCCTAAGTATTCCCAGAAAAATTTCTATATCCTATGTTTTTTTCTAGACGCATCTAATCCACCCTCTGCCTATAAGGAACTGAAACGTTACGTGATGTTTGCCGTAGGAATCAAATATATTGGCTGTGATTTCGGCTAATGCTTTCACTGAACAGCGTATTTCGTAGCACCACCAAGAGAAAAAGAGAAAGCAAGAGGAAAGACGGAGAGGTTGACCAGATGAGCGTCCGATTTGTTACCCTGCACAGTGGTTAAGTTAATGCGGAATAGACAGAGAAAAATAGAGACTGAAAGTGTCACTTGCACAAACGGATAGAAGCTGTCACTAAAGCAGGAGCTTCTCTGACGTGGACGACTTCAGTGCCATGACATTCTATTGTGGGATTCCGGCCTTTGAGAGTGCCGTGGGTAAACCGTAGTGATTACTGAAGCGACGAAAACAATTGATCAAGAATCTCCAGTGGTTGGAGGGCCACTCAGGGTGTCGCAGTATTTATCGTATTGAAAAAAACATGGGTACCACTAACGTGTCGCCACCTCGGCAGCGGCGTGCCGGATAGGCGCCTTTCACGCAAAATTCGCATGGCGCTCTTTGCACTTAGCGCACGGTGGACGTGGCAACGGTGCATTCATTCTACTGAGTTTCCTAACCGAAGAAAAACAAAAGCGCAGAGAAACGGCGCTCGCGTCCAACTGGCGGTAATTCGAGCTGTCAAGCTCTGTCGGCACGCAACGTAACAACATCGCCTCTTCCAGCCGTCTCCTTCACGCAGTGTCCGAGGGAGAGACGGCCGGAGAATGTGGCGAAATCGCGGCGGCTGCATTAGTGCGTGCTCTGTTCTGCGGAACGCGCGGTCGCATCTTCATCATCTGGCCAGCAGGTCCGAGTGACCCGGAAATTGCGCACCGTTAATTATTGCGTTTGTACGTACGTTCCGGTACCGACTAGGGAACTTGCACGCTGAAGGACGAAAGCGAATTATGAGCCGCGAGCGAGGGTATGGTAGTTGGCGTTATGCAGTTTGAACGTATAGTTGAGTAAAATTTATAGTTTGTAGCGGTACGCCGTGGTGTAACAGTGGTTATGGTGCTAGGCTGCTGACCCCGAGGTCGTGGGTTCGAACCCGCGTGCCCATTGCGATCGCAATCTTATGGAGGCGAGACGAGAGACGCCCGTGTACCGTGCGAAGCCGGGTGGACGTTAAAGAACCCCAGGTGCTCGAAATTTTCGCAGCCTTCCGCTATGGTGTCTATCCAAATCATATCAAGGTTTGGGACGTAGAACCGCAGATATTACTATATCACTGTAGCACAAGACGCATTGCCGAGAAGAACCACATGCCATGCCTGCGATAGTTATGCGTTCATGGAGAGAGTGCGTGTATTATGTCGCCATCGCTGACACATTTTGAATGAAATGAATATCAGAAAAGTCAGTTTCGCCTCTAAGGCGACACAATGAATGCTATAACAATAAATTACAGTGTCAAACGAAGAACGACAAACGGCTCAACACTTTCAACACACAGACAGACGCAAGGGTGGACGCGCGGATGGACGTGCGGATGGACGCGTGGATGGACGTGCGAATGAACGCATGGGCGGACGGACAGATGGACGATTGTAAGCATGGACGGATGCACTGACAGATGGAAGCAAGAAGAAACTGACGGAAGTTCGGACGGACTGACGGATGCTTTGCCCCACTCATCATTATTCACTCTGTGGATATGCTGCTTTTTTTTACGTTTTATGCGGCTGATGTAAATGCTTTTCTTTTTTATTATTGGCTTTTTCATAAGGAATCGCTGGCACTCTTTTTCTCAAGACAATACTTCGACAACTCCGTTTATTGAACTTAAAGTTGATTTCTAGCGTCTTATTTTTCTCCCACACTGATTTGTATCGCATTACTGGTTCAGCCAGAAAAACTTGCGTGCACATCATGCAAGATATATTCTGATATGCACAAAAAAAGGTACTCACAATCACGACGTAATGATAAGTTAGGTGATGAATAAATAATTGTAATTACGTCTCCCGACAGTTTCCATACCTTTTCTAACGTGGCTAGTCGAGTGAAAAAGCTCAGTCTTGCCAGGCTGTCATGCTTAAGTGGTGTTTTACGCGAGCAATTAACTGAAACGAATCACCTACATCAATTACTAGGATAAAAAAGAAGCAAAGAATACACAAAGAAGAAAAGAGAAAAGAAAGAGAGAGAGAGAGAGAAGAGTACAGGCTGCTAGTGTTCGTAACTAGCAATCTGCCTAGCAATTTTATGACGTACCCTGTCAACACAGTGTACGGTATTGTCGTATATTGTTTTGGAAGCCGAAACCCACACCAAACTTGATGTTGTTATGTAGAGTGCATTTCAAACGTTAGATAATATGCGACGCATTTGTCGCCTGCTGTAAATTTCTACCTACGTTACGCTTTTAAAGCAACGTTTACTTTTTTTTACTTTGAAAGTTTTCTTACTAAAAAAAGACAACTATAGCACTGTCACTTTTCCCAAACAAACTGTTGTCTAGGGTATTTGCATTATCTTTATTTTAATTTTATTACCTTGTCAGCTGTCATGGTTTAAAAAGGTTGTCGTTGTGACGCGTTCGACCGCGTGCATATGTGGGCAGAGTGCACCTCCTTCGTGCAGGCGTCACTTCGATGTCTCACCCTGCCCACAGCTGCAGCCACGAAAGATGAAATAAAGCAGGAGCATGGACCACAGCTGTTTGCCCGTCATCTCTCCTGCAATTCCGATGATCTGCACATAGACTAACGAATGCGAGGTTTATCGATAGCTATACGCTGGCAACTATGTCTGAAACCGTATCAAGTGAGCCGCTGGCGCCCGAGGGCAATCACGAATGGCGTAGATATTCGGGTTGAATTGATTAACTGGTTTACGCCGTGCTGCTTTTGATGCGTATCAGTTAGCTTATGTATTCATAGTGGCCTTTTTTTTTACCGGACAAACTTCTGTCCGCCGCGGTGGAAGGGTGCTTGGCTGCTGACCCGAGAGTCGTGGGTTCCATACCGGCCGTGGCGGTCGCATGTACTGTGCAATGTCAGTGCACTCTACAGAACACAAGATGGTCCGAATTTCTTGAGCCCTCCACAACCCCGTCTCATACAATCATATCGTTTTTTTTTTGGGGGGGGGGGGGAGGGAGGGACGTATAACTTAGTAATCATTATTTTCTCGGAGAATTTCCGCCCATTTATTCCAGGAAGCTGGTGTACGTCTAAGTATAGACCAACCCCAAGAAGCCATCACAATAATGAGGTCACGACGCAAAGCACTGCGGGAAGTAGTACATGGCCACGAATATCGAGCGAAGGGCTCGATATGTTTTGATACAGCTTTCTTATAGCAGCAAGCAGGAGCCTTGGAAGCTGATCTATAGAGTGCTAGAAGTGGGCTACAAAGGGATGATTGATTGATTGATATTTGGGGTTTAACGTCCCAAAACCACCATATGATTATGAGAGACGCCGTAGTGGAGGGCTCCGGAAATTTTGACCACCTGGGGTTCTTTAACGTGCACCCAAATCTGAGCACACGGGCCTACAACATTTCCGCCTCCATCGGAAATGCAGCCGCCGCAGCCGGGATTCGAACCCGCGACGTGCGGGTCAGCAGCCGAGTACCTTAGCCACTAGACCACCGCGGCGGGGCATGGGCTACAAAGGGAGAGGATTGAAGAATGACCCTTGGAACGAGTGAAGTTAGTTGCAATTCATTCATTAACGGCATGTCCGAATCTTAAGTTACACGAATCTTAAGCATGTCCGAATCTTAAGGACACACGTATTCGTCCAGAGAAGTGCCAAACCTGTTCATTCATAAGTGTTCGTCAATATTGGTCGGCTGCCTGAACGAAACAAGGACTGTCTCCAAACTTTCTTATGGAAAGTGAGTCTACAGGGTATTGTTAGAAATGGCAGGTGCCAATGTCGTGACGACCTGTAAGGCGTTTGATTGCCCTTATCGGTGGGGAGGACGACCTCAAAGAAAAAGAAAAAATAAGGCGATTCTTAACGTGGTTGGACGTTAATCTAGAAATGTACTTTATGTAGTCTCAGTGAAACCTATTGGACGCCCTAATACGCGCAACCTAACTAAGCAGGAGAAGCTAGCAAAACAAAATTTCGGAAACGAGAGTAGAAACCGCAGCCATGACAAAGATGAAGTTGCCTAAGGCTACCACAAAACGTCGGTTGTACCTTAGTCACTCTGCGTTTTCAACGCGTGCAGCGCACGCAGTGACTGCAAAGTACACGTATTTGAAAAATATTGGTATGATGTGTGGGGTTTAACGTCCCAAAACCACCTTATGATTATGAGAGACGCCGTAGTGGAGGGCTCCAAAATTTCGACCAGCTGGGGTTCTTTAACGTGCACGCAAATCTGAGCACACGGGCCTACAACATTTTCGCCTCCATCAGAAATGCAGCCACCGCCGCCGGGATTCGAACCTGCGCCCTGCGAGTCAGCCGCCGAGTACCTTACCCACTAGACCACCGCGGCGGGGCCGTATTAGAAAAAGGCAGCGGCCATTTGTGGCACTGCTTTCAATGAGGTGCCAGCCAGTATTTCTGTTGCCCTTTTTCTCTTTCTCATTCTTCCTCTTCTTGCCACTCCCTCGCTGATAATATTTGATCTAAGCAAGACTACCGGAAGGGAAAAGAACATTTTTCTCCGCGTTGTTAACTGCCATGCAATATATATATATATATATATATATATATATATATATATATATATATATATATATATATATATATATATATATATATATATATATATATATATATATATATATATATATATATATATATTGCTTTTACCGTTTACATATGCCTTTGTTTTCGTTGAGGTTGTGTCGAACAAGGAAACCCTAAATTTTTCTTTCATTTATTCAGTGATAACGAGGATCTCATTCCGGCAGACTTAATGCCTTGGGGTAGCATGCGAAGGCCTATCAATATGAGGTCCACTTGTTAGTTTCACGTGCTACATGACAGCACCTGTGAAAAGAAGAGTATTCCACATTCGCTGTTATGGCTATGAGCGGCGCTGACGGACACACTAAAGCTTGCATGCACATAAGTGGATGAGCAATGGAAAGCGAGGTAATAGGTGCAACTTTGAGAGGCGGGAAGACAGTGGAGTAGATCAAGGGACAAATGGTGCTTTGGAAATCATAGTTGAAATAAATAAGAAGAAATGTCCATGGCGCCGGGCACGTAGCGCGTGAGCAAGATAAGCGATGTGCATTGAGGGAACCTAACTGGATTCCAAGACAAGGCACACGTGGGAGGGGAAGAGAGAAAGTTAGGCGGGCCGATGAAGTGCAACGAGGCAGCAGCAAGCAGAGAACAGAGAACCATTTTTATTGCCGGAACAGCTTTGCTCTACAGTTGGCGTAATCAGGCTGATTATAATTCTGCTCACGATGATTGTGATCACAATAACTACGATGAAGACATGGACGAGGGTCTTGACCGCCGCCGCAGCTCCATTCGTAGGAGCAACGGGTGCGTAATATGAATATTGCTTGCTCGTTCCCTGCAGGGGGCAAGTTGTTTTAAATCCAAAGCTGCTATGAGATCAGAACACGGGTCACGTGCGGCGGCATAGTTGTACGCCGCCACCGCCACTGTCCGTAATCAGTCTCGCAAGAAATAAGAAAAAAACAGGAAATAAAAAAACCGAAAACGCAACAAGATTCGAACCCAGGTCCGCTGCCTGCCAGCAGAGTATTCTACCACTGAGGCACGCTGGTGCTTTGAACTTGTTTCTGTTTTTTTCTTTCTTTATTGCCTGTTTACATAAAACATTCTCAAACATATATACATCAAACAAAGTAGAAACATGAAACAAAAAAAGAGGTAAAAAGCATCATATTTAACAGGCTTTTCAAAATTCCTTCATCTGTAGAAGGCTTTCTACTTGATGAAGCCATTCGGGCACCTCTTGTTGAACCTTCTGTGCTTCCACAAACGAACAGACAGATTGAAAGAAATATTGCCTCACCGGACGTGCATTAACATCAGCATGGCGCACCGCCATTCTAGTTTTGGCCGGCAGGCTTCATGTCGGGAAATCAATCGCGTTCATATGAGTAATAAAGCGTTTTAGAAGACCAAAGGAAACATCAGGCGTCAGACAAGGAGAATTACGTAACGAGAGGGTCATCCAATGCTCTAATTCATCAAAAAACTTGTTCTTGATCACCTATTAACTGCGTCGCATACCCATTTATGGCATAATTCTTCCTCGTTGTCAGCCACTGCATCAAAAATTGCACAAAAATCCTAGAAAGCACGTAGCAGATACCACGCTTCTCAGAAGAATTACGAAGGATAGCATAGGTAATGCACAAAAATTTTGATTATTTATGGCGTAGTGAGTATACCCAGCAAGTGTGCTTGCAGCAGTTACAAAAAGAGTGTTTATGAAAAGCCCTGAAAGGCCTCTCTTCCAACTTTCGCTGTGACTGTGCAGCGCTTTCCACGCAGGCCTGGCGTTTTTTGGTTGTTTTCTTCACATCTATATTGAAATTTCTGCAACAGCACAGCTAACATCCCCTACAGATTCCTTGGCTGTTATACTACCTGGTTTTTATTGACCGTTTGTCAAAATAACGAGCCCTCAATATTACCTTCCTTCATTGCAGCCTTGATACGTCGCTGGTACTCTTCAATGTCTGCTACCTTTACTGGTATTCCACCAGTTTTCCTGTATCGCAAGTCTTCTAGCCGGGTTAAAGAAGAGAATCCCAAGTGCACGGCTTATCAAAATCGCTACTGCTCTAAACGTAACTAGAAGATGAAGGAACGGGTGCAAACCCGCAGGTAGTGGGATTAAATTCTGGCTGCGGCGGCTGCATTTTGGATGGAGGCGAAAATGCTGCACGCCTGTGGGCTCAGATTTAGGTGCACGTTAAAGAAATCCATATGTTCGAAATTTCCGGAGCCCTCCACTACGGCGTCTCTCATAATCATGTGACTGTTTTGGGAACTTAAACCCCGCATATCTATCTATCTATCTATCTATCTATCTATCTATCTATCTATCTATCTATCTATCTATCTATCTATCTGTCTATCTATCTATCTATCTATCTATCTATCTATTTATCTGTCTGTCTGTCTGTCTGTCTGTCTGTCTGTCTGTCTGTCTCTGTCTGTCTCTGTCTGTCTGTCTGTCTGTCTGTCTCTGTCTGTCTGTCTGTCTGTCTCTGTCTGTCTCTGTCTGTCTGTCTGTGTCTGTCCGTCTGTCTGTCTCTGTCTCTCTGTGTCTGTCTGTCTCTCTGTGTCTCTCTGTGTCTGTCTGTCTGTCTGTCTGTCTGTCTGTCCGTCTGTCTGTCTGTCTGTCTGTCTGTCTGTCTGTCTGTCCGTCTCTGTCTGTCTGTCTGTCTGTCTCTGTCTGTCTGTTGGATAAGAAAATATGAAGATTCGAAAAACGAAAAGAAAAATCTGGCAAAAAAGAGAACAATCGTTACAATAACAGAATTATTTTTTTTAATTTTAGGTAAATAAAGGAAAATTGCTGGAGAGGCAAGAATACTGCGTCTCACCAGTTGCACAGTCTTCCCTCTTCTGCCTAAACTCAGAACCCCCGCTTACCTCAGGAGGTTCACTTCGGTGTCGCATTACAGCTCCGGCCACCTTGGCTACCGAAGTGGTTGTGACCTGGCGCCATAGTGTGAGTTCCTTCTCGCACAACAAGAGAACGCACATATCTACAGACAAACCTCTACCATAACAGCCTTCCCGTAAACTTCTATAGCCCGCATGTCCCACAGATATTGGGCGAATACCCAATCTGCTGAAGTCACAGAATACTGAAGCCACGGAACCCTCCATGCTACTGTTTGAATTTTTGTTTTGACGGTGCTGTAAAATTATTACGTGAGTAACGTGACGCTCACAATTAGCTTTTCTTCCCTTCCATGTTTGCACTTCACTGGCCAGTCATCTGTACGAAATGCTCTGTTTGTAACTTTTTTATTTGAGCGTTATTGTGATACCTACATATTCAATGGTATCTTCTGCTGCGTTTGATAAACAATCCCTACGAAACGGTATGCACATAGTGGGCATTTGTTGGCCTGCTTTTGGGCGCCAAGACAATTCTTAAGTTCACACTTTTTAATTGCGTTAGTTTGCCCTACGGCATCAATACACATTACACAAAATTGTGCGGCTGTGTTTCCCTAATGAAGTCCAGAAGGGGCAGGATGTCCATCACTGCCAGTCAGGCGCCCTGGTGTGCTGAATTCCGCACGCCTCAGGTGGCACCAACGTGTCACTTGTAGCCCGGGGAATGTCCACAAGAGGTGGTTCGAGTCCACTTCCTGTACCGACGCAGGACGTAATTTGACGCAGGACGAGATCCGAGGCGGGCGGCAGCCATTTTGGCAGCAGCGATCATGTTAATACGTAGCGGAAGTCGCTGGCAGCCACGCGCTGATTGGTTCTCCATCCGTCGACTCACTTCCGGCGTCGGCGCCGGCGCTGGAGATATCTGAATGGTCCAGAAGTGGACGTTTCGGCCACCGTCACCGGCAGCGTCGACGCCGAAACGCGCCAGCGTACGAAACGTTGGGAAAATGCCGGAAAAACGCTTCATATGTTTCGGGCTTAACACTTTATCAGCGAATCCAACATACTTGGGCAGAGCACGGATAAGCTTCAGCACAACGGTGATATTGGCCAGGTACGTCCACGGAAAGATCAATGCGACGGAGAGTCAGAATAGTGAATTGTTGGGCTAGTTGGTTTACAACCAGCAAAATATGGTACGGCAATGGTGCAGTAAAACAAGAAATATACCAGACAGGAAAGCCGTCACTTGCTGATATTATTAAAGAAACAATTTTCCCCGCAAGCATTCACGCACAAACGGCCTCTTTGAATGTTTGTACTGAGAAGGAGAAACGCTTTAGGAAAAAATGGTCATGAGTAAAAATATCAAGAACAAATAGACCCCTTGACATGAAGCAGAGCTGGCGGAAGGAAGGAAGGAAGCAACAAAAAGGAGAAGGCAGGGAGGTTAACCAAAAAGACATCCGGTTGGCTACCCTACACTGGGGGATTAGGGAAGGGCACAAAAAAATGAGAAAGAGGGAAGAGAGGGAAAAGAGGAAAAAAAGAGAGACTGACAGCAATTTCACTGCAGCGTGCAGAACTCCACCGCATGTCAGAGGTGTTCACACAAGCCCGTGTTTCTCAGGAAACACAGCAGGGCCTTCACTGCTTTGTGGGCTGTCGAGGGATGTGGACGTTGCTGTAATAGCTGGTGGGTTTCTCACTAAAGTATATTCTCTAAAAAAGCCGACACCACATGACCAGGGTTGTGATAAATAATGCACGGTGTGTCTACCAGTCTTACTCGTCTATACAAATTACGTGCAACAAACTTTGGAACAAGGCTTCATCTAACCGAAGAGGTGATATCGTGTAAAAGGTTTTAAGGTGAGATTATTCTACCTCGCGACAAAACAAGAGTGACAGTGGCTGTGACTAGAGGTACTCTAAATATTATTTATTCAGTATACCTCAGATGCTGAATAATTCACCTGCTCAAAACAGTAGCGTTCTGAGAAGGTGATGCTTTACCATGTTGAGTTCTCTAAAGCTTCTGCTAAATAATTAATTACTCGATGAGAGCGATAAGTTTTTGTGAGTGCTGCTGTAACGCATGTAGAGTTTCCTGTGCCTAAATGTAGTCTAAATAATTTAAGCATAGTGGCAAATTGGGGTGACAATGAGCATCGTGCATGGGCTTTTTAACGCTCGGAGTCGTTAACTTTATGGCGAATAAACTCATGCATTACGGCTGTGGTGGCAAGCAAAAACATAGCTTGAGAAACACCGTGACCCCACGTGACGACTCAATGACGTCATGAGAACCAACTGCAAGGGCTCCTGTGCGTGCGTGAGATCATCAAAAGAAAGGATTTGTCAATATAGGAGGTACCCACTCCTATACCCTCTCCGAAGACATGGATATAAAGCAAGCGCACTCACCACATCAACAAAAGCCCCGCCGCGGTGGTCTAGGAGCTAAGGTACTCGGCTGCTGACCCGCACGTGGCGGGATCGAATCCCGGCTGTGGCGGCTGCATTTCCGATGGAGGCGGAAGTATTGTAGACCCGCGTGCTCAGATTTGGGTGCATGTTAAAGAACCCCAGGTGGTCCAAATTTCCAGAGCCCTCTACTACGGCGTCTCTCATAATCATATGGTGGTTCCGAGACGTTGAACCCCACATATCAATCAATCAATCAACCACATCAACAAACGGCCATGTGCCACAAATGATGGACGTATGTTTATAATATGTGTTCCCATTCCTATTCGAGCAATGTGCGTGCGTGCGTGTGCGTGCGTGCGTGCGTGTGTGAGTGCATATAAATAGCGAAATCATTGCAAAAGTACTCGAAGCTGCAAGAAGGAAGGAGGTGCCTAGCAATCACGATAAGAATATACTCTAGGTCAAAGGACGTTTCCTTTCGGAACGAATTTCAATATATCAGTGAAGTAACCTTCTAGGTATTCATTGTTATTTATTCTTCTACTCTGTCCCGACAGAGAGGTGTTATTCTGTTCCAAGAACGGATCGACGAACAATAAAAGCTTATCGTCTTTGGATAATAATACATTCCTGGATTAAACCTCAACTCTGTGCGCGAGGTGCCTAAGTGCTTCATATTGGCACTACGTATCACCCTCAAAAAAAAAAGCGGGGGGGGGGGGGCGAAGAGGAGCGAACTGTGTAGGCAGTCGAGCTCGTTGGAAGACCTCGGCTGATTGAAGTTGCCGTTATCGCCGCCCACCTGTCCAGCCCCGTGAAGCGCAGTTTTATTCGTGAGCTCGCTCGCGGTCACATCATTTGCGCAGGCCCGAGTCTTACGAATTCATCTGCATAAAGTATTTCCTACTGTTTACTCGGAAGTAATTCATTTTTCAAATGCGCGAGCCAGGTAGAATGATTCACGTTGAACCACGGCTACCTCGCCTTTATCGCGCACGTCAGAACTAAACAAGCACAAACATTATTCTGCTCCACTTCAATTATTCATAAGAACGGAGAGTGACCCGGTCGAAATTATCATTTTTTTTTACGCAGAATGTCCTTGGGTGTGCATAATTGACTCAAGAAGGTGCGTTCCAGTGCATGAGTTTGTCGAGCGACCATATTAAACAACCATCACTAACATTTTCTCTTTTCATAAAAAATCATTAAAGACTGTTACTAAAATCTATAGATATACCTTCTTTTCACGCAAAGACGTTCTCCTCCTTTTCTAATGGAAATGGAAGAGCTGTTTGAAAAACCATTCTCATCACAATTATACAGCTATAATTCGTGGAACATGTAAATTTTGTCATATAGGTGAATGTGTCCGAATCACCTTCATTTTTTTTTTCAATGTTATGGTGTGAAACATGCAGTACGGCTCTTTTATATTGCTTCTATTTGTTCAAACGAATACGAGAAGATAGAGTGGGAGCCAGTCTTTTCTTGTTCTTATTGACATGCATGTCGAAACTGATACAATGTTCCCAAATAAAAAGAAGGGGGAAGATATACATTGCCACGCTCTCTTAGTTCTTTTGCATTTGCGAATATTTTTGAACTTCACCCACAAGAACTGTTATCACCGCTTTTAGCAGAGTGGACAAACTGCAAGGGGGTTTCAGAATGTTCGGTTGAGATTACGCACATGACACGAGTAACAGTTTCTCATCCAGATCTAAAGTGAGCACCAGCGATGCCGTTGGAGGTTTCAAAAAGGCATTTAGAAAAGCCGATGCATTTCACAGAGGAGCAGATAAGCGACGACTCTGATCGTCGACATCAATGGACGAAGTGTACTGCTTCTACGTTTTTGCTTCCTAGGTGCAAGGTCTCGCAGTAAAACGTTTAGTCTTTCACGTCCCCACTTCCACCTTATTTCATCATCTCTAATGCGTGGCAATATACTAGGACAAGAATTTTGAAGTTCGCATCAACATACGTGCATGTACTCACAACACAAGTCTGCCATTACATGTCCCGCAGCCAACTGAAAGCGTACGAATGTTTTCATCAAAACACAAGTGACGAACAGCGTTAATTCCGCATCTCAAACAAGGCACCCACGCAACTTCTTCAATTCTTGTATAGCCCCGCCGCGGTCGTCTAGTGGCTAAGGTACTCGGCTGCTGACCCGCAGATCACGGGTTCAAATCCCGGCTGCGGCGGCTGCATTTCCGATGGAGGCGGAAATGTGTAGGCTCGTGTGCTCAGAGTTGGGTGTACGTTAAAGAACCCCAGGTGGTCAAAATTTCCGGAGCCCTCCACTACGGCGTCTCTCATAATCATATGGTGGTTTTGGGACGTTAAACTCCACATATGAATCAATCAATCGATTTTTGTATAAGCGAGAAACGTACACTTTTAGAACAGAAAAATGACAGCCTTTTATATTCATTTTTTTCGGACTCAGGAAACGTAAAAAAGGAAGATTAATAACGTAGGTACCTTTAAGAGTTGGCGTGATAAGGGTGTATGTTACAATTATCGAGCTTAAGGTACGCGCGCTCTTTTTTTTCCGCTTTTCTTCTTTCACGTGTTTATTCTTGCCCATTTATTTCTTCTAGTCCCTATTTGCCCGAAGTCAATATTTGAAAAAGCAAGCCTGTGCACGTCGTCCAGCTGAAACTTTTCCCACGGGTGTTTACCTGCGCCCGTCTGCAAATGCGTGTTGTGCTTGCTATCTTGCTTCTAATGATTGTAAAGGATGCTCAGAAAAAAAAGGATAATACTTTGGAGCTCTCGCCTCACTTTCTGTCCTCGCAAAGCCAACAAAAAGCAGTGACGTGGTTCAACAAAAGCTGTTATCTCGTGCTGCACGGTATACGTGCACACTGCATGGCGGCGTAAGTATCTGTGACAGCAAATACCGTTTTTGAAAGACATACAGATGTGGAAAGACATACGGAATGTCATACACGAACTTTCATTCGAGGCATCGAAGTAGTTTCCGTCTACCCTTCGTAAAAGGTCCCTTTTTTTTTTTTTTTTTTTGAGGCAGTTTTATTCAATGATGGGCCTGCTAACATGCCCTTGCTGATTGGTGTGCACGGTTTGAAGGGGCACGCATGTTACATAGACATGCGGAACAAATTGTCTCGCCTTAATCCCATTTGTACGAATGGCTTTACACTTAATTAGCCTTTATGACAGACCACCATTGTAGAACTGTCGTATAAATGCATTCGTGTCCGTTATTTTTGAAATGTACTTCGTCAATAACGCTTCAAAGGACAGTGTACTTCAAAATTATTGCTTTCTAATGCTCGTTTTGTGCATGTAAAGAGGAACTTAGTCATTTTAGAAGCTGTTAAATATGGCAAGGAATAGTGCAGTTTTGTGGAGCACACTAATACAACAGTTAGTAGAGTTAGTAAATGCATGCATTTGCTGGTTTTTAGCGTGAACTTCTGCTTCCGTGACAACCATTTTATAGTGAGCAGATACTAAGGCTTGCAATTTCAAATCAAATCAAAGGGGGATGTTATTGCAATATAAAATAAAAAATGCGTACAGAAATATTTGGAACGGCTATTGAAGAGTCCACTACAGAAAGATTTTAACAAAAATAGAATAATGGCAGTCCTTTAGAAGGAAAATTAAACGATTGTGAAATCATCATTATTCACAACAATTACTGAGGGGGCAATGAAATAGGCTGAAATACAATGTCCACATCAAACTCAAGTCAGAGTATTGACGTGCTCCTATCAGAGTGTAGCAGCTGGAAGAGAACTTTTTGCAAACAGTGTTGATTTCCTCTCTCCAGTTCCGGTTATCATCAAGTATAATATCTAGATATTTAACTGTCGGAACACATTCAATCGATTGATTATTTAGTGAGGTGTCAATTGAAGCGTAATCGAGACTTTTTATTCTTGACCGAAAAATAATATATTTTGTTTTATCCGTACTTAGTAGCAATTGGTTCTCGTGAAACCACATTGAAATAAGGAGTAGCTCATTGGACAAAACATATCGTCAGGCTTCAAGTGAACCGCCTGTGAATAAAAGTGCAGTATCATCAGCAAACCTTAATGCTCTAGACGACTGTAGTACTCGCGGGAAATCATTGACCTACAAGGCAAATAAAATGGGACCCAATACGGATCCTTACGGCACACCACGTGTAACAGTTCTTCGTTCGAATAGATAATCGTCAATTAGTACCTTTTGCTTTCGTGATGTAAGATAACTGGAAAAGGAAGTGATGAGCATCATCAATAATACCATAACACTTTAGTTTTTTCAGAAGTGCCGAGTGTCAAATAGTATCGAATGCCGTTTTTATGTCGATAAATATTTCCAATAACGATATTCTGTTGGTTGAGTGCGGAGTTGATTATTTGAAATAAAGTAAGCGCGGCAGTTGACGTGGATTTTCCTGGAACGAAACTGTGCTGTTGTGGGCAAATTATGTTATTCTTGCAAAGGAAGTCATTCAGCTGTTGCGCGGTTAACTTTTCAAAGATGTTGCTTACAATGCTTAATACGGATATTTGTCTGCAGCTTCCTGGCATACTATGGTTTCCTGTTTTGTATATTGGTGCAACTTTCTGCATAGGAATTGGTATTTAATAAATGGTTAAGTAGGTGACAAAAGGGAGCACTCAAAACATCTGAATTGTCTTTCGGTACCCTAGCTTGTATACCATCAATTCCTGTGGCTTTATTCACTTGTAGGTTTTTCATAGCAGACATCACCTCCTCTGTTGTGGCCTGAAAACTAAATTTGTTCTCATTTTTTTCAATGCAGGTGGTGGGTTGAGTAGCGCTAAATTGCTTCGAAACCTTTTCGCTAACTGTGGTAAAGTAATCGTCGAAATACTTTGTAAGGCTAGTTGTTACGTTGTCAGGACGAATTTCCTTTTTCTTGTCAAGCCCTGTCACTTCCCTGATTATTTCCCATGTTTGCTTTGTATCGCAGCGTTTGATGAGACGTGTATACTATGCCTTTTTGGATTTACGCATTAGCCCAATGCATGAGCCCATATTTGCGATTGCTGACTATGGATGTTTTTCTGGTGTTTATAACTAGGCAACTGCTAAGCCGCCTATGTTGTCAGATAACTCGTAGATGTCACAGTATATTATGCTATGGTCGTGACAGCCTAATGCCAAATTTACACAATGTTCATTCCTTAGATTATGTTAGAATAACAGTCTCATGCTACGTGACCAAGCATATATATGGGGCGTACAAGGGTACAAGATAACAGGTGGAAAACAGAAATTATTTTTTTTAATTGTATGGCTGCTAAATCTAGGTACATCTAGGCACATATTGTGTCAGGCACCACCGCGTGGCAGGAGATGCAGAGAAATGTCTCTATGCACTACAATTTAGGAGAAACAGAAATACCGTTTATACGAGTGTCGTGTTCCGCGTTGCTAACACGTCCAATGTTCAAACACGAAGGCGTTACACCTATGACGGTAGTTCACGCATTGTCGAGTGTATACCCTTGCATGCTCTTCGAGCGTACTGCTTTGTGCTTCGGTGGCGCGTTGCAAGTATCTAGCTGCTTGTCGTTATTCATGTGACTATCTGATTCCTTCACCCTAGTGGCGAAACTGACTTTTTAGGGGAGGAGCTCTTTAGGCCTCAGTTTTGTCTTTCGTTGTGGTCACGGTATGGAACCGTTCTATAGCCGAAACATGTATGCGAGACACAGAGAAGGTTTTACAATAGACTTCAGCGTAGCCATAGGTCAATTATAAGGGGAGAGATCACTGCTCCCGGGGAAAAACGCCTCTTGAGACTAGTAAAGGTGAGTTCATCTGTACTGAAATGTGCTCGGATATTGAGGCCTCTTTTTGAGGAAACTTGCAACACAAAGGCACATGATGAGCAGTATATGTCACTATAAATTACTTAATTAAATGGTTTAAATTACTTATTTAAGTACCTGTGAGATGGCGGGTTCTTGGATTCTCTTTCAAGGTGTTCCCTCGGCTCCGGCAGATGTTCTGAATTTTGCTCGAATTGCCTAAAACGACTGGAAGGTGTCCTGGCTCGAGCGTACCTGAAGGGCACGAACTTGGCGTTCATTTCATATTTGTGGCTTTCACATGATTAACAATTTCTAAAAAAACAGCGTTTGCATGAGAATGGAAGCACACATAATAACTGCACTAGATGGCGTTCACTTTTGAGTCGTCGTAGGCATATGCTACTCAAATTTTTTCTTTAGAGCGGAGCTGTTTCGCTGGAGCTTTTCTATGTGTCATGGATAAAAAAAAGATCATCATCAGCACCAGGCAGTGCTCAGTGACCATGAAACCACTCTATGCAGATAGTAAACGCGAGAAGTTGCGAGGCGCCGCCCTATATTCTGAGCGCACCGTCCATGTGTTCCCATTTTATTTTTAGTGGACCAACGCGGTGAGTAGAGGTACCGATTTCTTTGAACTGAACGCGATAATGGAGTTTCTACAGTACAGCTGTCGTGCTTGAGCTTTACGAGTGTCATGGATGAAGAAATATAAGAAAGAATTTCAAAAGTTCGAAGACAACAGAGTGATTACAGAGAGATAGAGAGAAAAATACTTCGAAATATTGAGAAAGGGAAAACGAGAGAACTACAAAGAGATAAAAGGGAAGGAAGCAATGAAAATAGAGAGATAGACAGACATAGACAGAACGAGATATACAAAAGAAAAAATAGAGTAAGAATGGCTATGTATAGCATGCTTAGCCATGTATAGGCCATGTATATGCATAGCAAGGCATGGATAAAAAATACAGGTGAGAAGCGTAACCAAGTTAGGACAAGCTGGGTTCCCACGAGCCCTGGCGTTGCATAGTTGCCGACTTGATGCAAGCTGCGCTTATTTCTTGCACTTCTCTCTCACTTTGAAAGAGACAAGACATTAAAAAAAACGGTAAATAAAAAGAACACCATTCAGCAAATCCGACATTTTGTGTGTTTCTTGAAGAGCTAGTGAAGAAAACTGGCGTATTTCTATGAGTACATAGCGTCCTGCCAAGGCGATGTCATCTTCTTTCTCGAGCAGTGGACTTTGCAACCGAATCGGGTTTCACGCGTCCCTCCGGGATGAAAAACAGTGCTCGTGTTTCTGTTTGCTCTGCAACACGAAACGACGTTCGTGTCGTCGTCCTGGAGACGGGGCTCTTCGTCTCTAGACTGTTCAACCGTGCGAGCACTACGATTCCAAAAAGAAAACGAACGTATAGTGGTACGAGCGACTTTAGAGACGCCGACAGCACGAAAATGCGCAAGTTTTGAAGCGCAGACAGTCTTCCACAGGGACTCGCGATGAGAACTCCGAGCCAAGAAACATGCGAACGATGTAAAAACTACGAGACTTTTCTTTCTCATAAGTACAGGATTGCTGCGCATGAAAAACGCAAGAAATATGAGTGCCACGTTCGCAAAAGTTTAAATGTAAAAATACTCTAATAAAAGTGCGCTGTACAAACAGAAAAAAAGACGCACGAAACGAGCGAACAAGTATACACAGGACGAGCGCAAAGAATTGTGTGTGACAGCAAAGTGCTCCTTTCGTAAACGCGGCTGTGGCAGCCTGCGAAGGGACTTTCATCCTCTCCCCAATTACTACTTTGATCAGCACATGCATTGCAGAGACCACGCTCCGTGGAGGCAGCGCTTCGTTGAGGGGACGACCTTTAGAGCGCGCCCAACTCGAACCTGTGACACCCTCTCGCCACGATAACGAAACAGCGCTATAGTTTCGATGTTCTAAGGACTGTCAAACGGTGGTTTACATTAAAAGCTAGCTGTTAGGTTTCCAAGCAACGCACGCTCTGTGGTGTTGTGGTTAGCACCAGCGCTCAAAATCGAGAGGTTGCTGGTTCGATTCCGCGTGGCGAATGCTTGCCTTCTGGTTGTTTTTTTTTTGCAATCTCTTAGCACATGTTTTTCAGCATCTCTTCCATGACATAAGTACGCCAGAGGAGTCATGGTGGACTTCGGCATAAAACGCTGTCGTTTTAAAGTGACCAGTGCTAACTGAACAGCAGAGAGGCTGTTCATATAGGTAAATGCACGTTTAGAATCAACAATGCTATAAAAGAACAGCTATCACAACGTTTTCACCCAAATTTCACCAGCACTTCCTTCCAGGTCAATCTTATGGTCTGGATTTCCATCTAGAACTTTTTGTGCACCTTTTTTTTCTTTCACGCTTACATTTTAACAGCGCGGATGTTTGTCCTTATGACAACTAAACTGCAGTGCCATTCTTTTTGGAGAGTGCGCGAACCTCAGCAACAGCAATGAAAAAAAAAATTCACTGCACATCCACGGAGTGAGTGATGATGAGTGGGGCAAAGCGTACATCCGTCCGTGTGTCCGTCCATCTATACGTGCGTTCATGCGTCCGATCGCATTCGAGAATGCAGACGGCGTTCGGGTAACGCCGACGAGACGCAAGCCAAACAAGCCGAGCACAAGCGTCTTCAACGCGCCCGCCGCTCTGCTCCGTACATGCTCCACTAACGATCTGCCACATGCGGCGACTATCCAGGAGACTGAGAGAGGAACTCATTGGCAAATCGCGTGCAGCAGCCAATCGGATAGTAGTGGCACTTGAGAGAGTAGCACCTGAGTGACGCCATCTAGGAATTGAGACGAGAAATGGTCATTCATTTCTTTCGTATTTTCTTTCTCGCCACTTCTTCTTTCGGTCACGCGTGACTCGTCACAAGGTTAGACTATAAAGAACTTTGCCCCTAAAAGTTAAAGGTCTGTGAAAACCTGCATAGTAGAAAAACAAGAGTGAAAAATGAGTTTTGTCATCAACCAGAAAGTATACGGTGATTTCAGGATCAATCTTCATAGTTTATCGCTTTTGAGTGTGACAAGATTTATGCTACAGATATACGATTATGTCATGCTTTTCCGTCAATGTCAATTTTGTGCAAGAATATTGATGTTTCTACTTTTAAAAAAATACATGTTATTTACCAGATATGCATGGTGCTGTACTGATTCCTCCCAATCTTATTTCCGGATCTACCAAGCACATTAGCCTAACCTTTCTGCGTATTTTTTGGAAGACTAGCATAAACTACTTAAGCCTATGTATTGGCAAATACAGAAATTCCACGAGCTTAAAAAATAGCCTTATGGGCTTTTTTGTGAGCGAAAGGGTCATTCTCACCTGCGACTAACACCATCAATCGCGTGTTCATTAGTGACTGGTGACGTGACGGCGACTCAATGCGAGTAATCTGCAAGCAGAGTTCACGTCCGCTCACATACAACTCCTGAGTTCCGTGGAAATTGCCCAGTGAAATAAGCTCGCTATTTTGTCTCTCCTTTGCTGTGACCACGGCCGCTGCTTTTTCACCCAGCGGCCATGGCTGCGACAGTTCCTGTGTAGCTGTGTAGTAAATGCTCTGCGCTTCAGCACGTGTGTGTGTGTGCGTGTGCGTGTGTGCGTGTGCGTGTTTGTGTGCGTGTGTGTGTGTGTGTGTGTGTGCGTGTGTGTGTGTGTGCGCGTGCGTGCGCGTGCGTGCGTGCGTGCGTGCGTGTGTGTGTGTGTGTGTGTGTGTGTGTGTGTGTGTGTGTGTGTGTGTGTGTGTGTGTGTGTGTGTGTGTGTGTGTGTGTGTGTGTGTGTGTGTGTGTGTGTGTGTGTGTGTGTGTGTGTGTGTGTGTGTGTGTGTGTCACTGGCCGTCATTAGTCACTGGAATGACAAAATGTCACGTCGTAAGACTGCTTTGCACGTTTATGTTAAACACACAGCCGGAACACTCGGTAAATATCTGACCTGGAACCGCTCCTGACATCCTGCTCTTCAGCCGCTGGTGACAACACTGAGCAATACCGGGAGACATTGCAAAACGTTTTTTTTTTTTTCGTAAAATTAAGGCTTTCGCAAACACACCGTCACATGCTCTATCGAATATAGCACGACAAAGCAGGAACATTAAGTGCCTGTCGCGAGGAATAGCCAATTTACAATAGTAACACAAACGTGGATGCTCTGCCATGTTTGTCACGCGAAGCAACAAATCTTTTTCGTCTGTGTCTACCTTCAGCACATAAAATTCTTTTCTATGGAGCCAACCACGTGTGCCTTGTTATGCCATGCAAGTTAAGCAATCCTTGTCAGCCTTTGAAGACAAACTGTCACAGAACAGACACTGGCTTTATCCTTGTCACATCTTGCACAGGGAAAAATAATGAAGTACACTAATATAATTGTAAATAGGGTATGACGAAGAGACAGATAGTAACATTGGTATTGCTCATATATCTGTACTTAAAGAAGAGAAGAATGTGAAGTATGCAACCGAAAGCAACGCTTACACAAGGAATGGGCTCATAAAGCACTCTCCACCTTGTGCCAACTGCGGTGATATCTAACACTCGATATCACGTGGCCTTCATAACGACCCCTCTCTTTACGGGAGGAAACACAAATAAATATTTCATTAAGTTGGAGAACGCAGTCAGCTGTTTGGTTTTTGTTTACACTCTCTTCGAAAAACAGCCATTTTCGAGACGCCATATACGATGCCATGCTCGGCAGTAAAGGGCTTTTATTGGGCCATGTACTATTCCTTTAGGGCACGGTCAATGTAGTAGGTATTATAATGGAACTCGGGCAAGCGCAGGAAATAAGTGCATTTTTGATGTCACCACGGAGTCCAAGCGTCTGAATTATTGAATAAGCCGCGTATGAGCGGGCTATCGCCTTTCGAAAACAACGCTACGCTCGTGTCTCGCTCACAATACAATAATCTTTATTTTTCTAAAGAAGAACAAAAATAAATTCGTTTTCCCGAAGTAGAGGTGGCGGTATACGCGATGATGAAAAATAAAAGGAACCCAGTGTGAGATAGGAAAGAAATCCGTGAACGGTGTCGAGGGAAAGGGTAATGAAGGGGTGAAGAGCGCCCGCACTTGCTTATATTATCGCGCAAGAAGTATCCGCTATCTAACGACCTTCCAAATGGCTTATAAGGTGATAATTACAGCAATAAAGCAGGAAGCGTCACTGGCCAGTGTAAAGCAACGACACCACCCGGGTGCCCAGATTTATAGAAACGGCAAAAAAAAAGTTATTTATTACCGCTCCCCGAAAGTTAGCTCGATGCGGAGCGAGAACGAGCAGCGATTCCTTTCGGCCAGTTCTTTTAAAGGGGCACCAAAATGCGGAAGCCGTAAAGTTCTATTAACGGGCCTTGTAGACCGCCGCCGTTTTCTCATGTTTTACTCTTGCTTCACGAAGAAAACTGCTTTCGGTTTACGTCATCCTTTTTCTCTTTCTTGCACCTCACGTGAATACTTGTTTCCTGTCGCTCCACTCCGTTCTCCTTATCCGCTCCCGAACTTCCCTTCCGAACCTTTTCAGCGCGTTCGCCCGGTTTCCATCGTCTCTGGGCGCTTCTTTTGCTATTGTTTTAAAACTTGTCATTGCTCGCCTGTTCTCGCACAACTTGTGGGCCTTGCCGAGAACACAGTTGGGACAACCCGGTATGTTCCACTGGATACGTGCTCGAATCGGCATCACAGGGGGCTGTTGCCGCTAAGTACAGTACTCACGGATTCAAATGCGACATTATTATTTTTTTTTTTGATGGACGAAGCTTTCTAAGCCGTGGGTCGTGCATCGCCGATGTATGTAGTCACCGTAGTAGGTAGCTATCTCTCGTTTAGTCCTTGGAATGTCCGCTGGATGGAGGTATTTGTGTATGATGAATATATGATGAAAAGATGCGAGATGGCAATACTTGGAGTGTTCACTAGATGGATGGATGGATGGATGGATGGATAGATGGATGGATGGATGGATGGATGGATGGATGGATGGATGGATGGATGGATGGATGGATGGATGGACAAAAAGACAAGCAGACGACGGATGGATGGACGCATGGACGGATGGGCGGAAGCACGAATGAACGTACGGACGCTTCGTCACACTCATCATTTACTCCGTAGATATGCTGTGATTTTTTTAGTTATAACGACCGGTATGCTACCCGCCAAGGTGGTCTAGTAGTTATGGTTCTCGACTGCTGATCGATGTAGGCTGCGGGATGTAATCCTGGCCGCGGCGGCCACATTTTCAAAGGAGGCGAAAAGGCTTGAGGCTTGTGTATACTTAGCTTTAGGTTCACGTACAAGAAACCTAGATGGTCGAAATTCCCGAAGTCCTCAGCTACCCCTCACGATCAGATTGTGGTTTTCAGATGTCAAACCACAACAGCTATTTTTATTAACTACTAATATGTGCTGTTTTTTAAGATAACCATGCCATATCGCGATGAACCCGATCTCTAAAAATAATGTTATCAACTTGTTAGAGTCGAAATGCGCAGATATGACTGGAACTTTATACAGTGAAAAAGAAAGCATGCGCGTTACTTGGCCACGAATTGTCTCGGTTCCGACCGTAAAAACAGTACTAATGAACAATATTTGTAAATCCTTCTTGGGAGATTGCGCTGACTAGGTTACAGCTGTCAGGCCATATCCCGGGGTAAAGGGCAGCAGCACAAGCGAAACGGAGACTAAGCTAAGGGCGCGTTCACACTTGAAAAGTGAAATGAAAACGGTGGAGTGGCCGTAAAACGACGACTGCATGCGTCGAAGATGTTCACATTCGTTCTGCCCCATCCCGCCGCCACTGCCGTCGCTACCTTAAGGATTAATTCGACTTTGCCTGCTTTCTGAGCACTAAAGTTCTTGGCAAATTTTAACCAGTCACGCAAAGTAACGAAAAGAGACAGCTCGCACCTTTTCAAGCTTTGTTTTGAGAGATAAGTCAGCAGAAGCGGCACGAGCGAACGCGCCGACAGCGAATTCAGCTGGCTGTACACGAACGCGAGACACGTTGGGACAGGCCGACTTGTTGCCGCTGCTACACCCTCTAATTCCAGAGTTCTCGGCAATCATAATTCAACCCAGGCTCTCGATGAACACGCCCTCGTTGAGGCTGTTAAGCTTCATCGTTCTGCACGGGTAGTTTGCAATTTGAGCCGACGCGAGCCACCGCCAATGCCTTTGCCGCCATGTTGAATCTGCGGCCGGCTGGTTCTTGGCTGGTTAGATCCCGTGGTTCGATCTAGCGCAGACCAATTTTCCTGCCACGTAATAGCGTATACGGTTTTCATTTCACAACTATGGCGGCGCTAGATCAAACCACGTTATTTAACCAGACGGCCGCAGAGTCCACATGGCGGCAAAGACGTCGGCGGCGGCTCGCATCGGCTCAAATCACAAACTGCCCGCGCAGCTCGACGAAGCTTGACGACCTCAACGAGGACGCGCTCATCGAGAGCCTGGTTTGGATTACAATCGCCGAGAACTCTGGACTTAGGCGGTACAGCAGCAGGGGGTCGGCATGAACCAGCGTGTCTCGGTCATTCCAGCGACTATAGGCGGTGCGACTGAAGGTCAAAATGGTGGACGAAACGGTGCTGAGGTGCGCGTCTCAGGCATCAAAGCTCGTAAGCCCTTTAGTTTCGCTGCAGACCACACTTTCTCTCGCTAAAGAGACGCATAAATGTTTGAATGAAAACGAATAAGCGCTTATAAATACCGCGAGACCGAACTGCGTCGCAGGCTTATCACCGTGTGACAGGTTCGGAGGAAAGCCGCGTAGCGCCGCCTGCGTCTCTGGAATGCAGCTAAATCCACTACCACCACTGCCGGTGCGTTCGCTCCTGTCATTTCTACTTGCTTCTCTCCAAAAACAACGTTTGAAAATGTGCGAGCTTTTTCTTTTCAGTATTTTGCGTAAAAAAGCGGAATTCGGTACGAAACTTAGTGTTGAGAAAGCAAAGAAAATCGAAATAATTCACCAAGTAGTGAAGCAGCGGCGGTGGGAAGGGGCAGAATTAATGTGAACATCTTCGACGCACGTGGTCGTGCTTTTCCCGGCCACTCTGGCGTTTTCGTTTTCGCTTTACTTCTCAAGTTTGAATGTGCCCCAAGAGATCTACCCGAGGAGAAAGTTATCTCCCCCTATTATGTACTGGTGTACTCTCTTTATGTCGGTTCTCTGGTTTCTTCGCCTCATAATACAACCCACCATTCTGACGTCGACACCGAGTCTACATAACCACTACCTTCGTTACGGCATCATTGAGGCCGTCTGTGGCGTTCTGTTTTTTGATTGCCGCTGTTGTAACACGAAATCTCTTGTGACACGGATAATTTTACTTAATGCAAGCGAGATAATTATTATAACATTTATACCCACAATATGAATGGACTCTATATCGTACATACTCGATATGAGCTTGTCCATACTCGAAATTTGCCCAAAGTCGGCTGATTATTTCCTGCAGCCTGTTTTGCGTGCAAGTGTGGGAGCGTCTTTATGCGCGTTTTATTTAACAGCGATGAAAATGCTGCTATATCACTTTCGTGGATGGTTTTAGGCTCGAAGCTACCATAATCTGATATTGAGGAGTGGTGCGCCACTTGTCATATTTTTTTAATGTTTTGTGCGCTTGCCTAGAGTAGAGAACATTGTCGGCTCCTTTATAGATCCTGTATATGGCCAATCTTATTTCTGTCGGAATCGGAAGCGGGAACCTCGAGTTATTGATTGCACGTGTCGAAGGTGTCTCATTTATATTGAGCGATTTTAAAGTACACACACACACACACACACACACACACACACACACACACACACACACACACACACGCACGCACGCACGCACGCACACAAACACAAACACAAACACAAACACACACTAAGCAGAAGCGTAGAAGATAAAAACAATAGACCAATGATAGAGGGGCCCATTGCGTGCCAGTTTATCTGGAATAGGAAGATTGGAAAATTTCAACACAGGAAGTCTAACATTTGAATACTGCCTCCAACGATAGAGACACGAAAGGTGGCTTTCATGAGTCGTGCTTCCAAATAAACACAGAATTCAAGCAGTACAAGGCAACTGGCGCAATATATACGCTTTCGCGGACGTTTGCCTGTAGTCAGAACAGGCTGTGAGAGCTGTGACATGTGGAATGCGTCACTTATTTCGCCCTGTTCGTGTTGTGTCAGAGAACCGTCCCTTGTGTCACGAATATCGTGGATGCGCATTTCGCTCTTCCACTCCTCCATCGACGTAACTCGGCTGCGACAGCGGTAAACAATGTCAACACGAGAGTTGCATCTGAAGCGGGTTGCGTTAGCCCTGGATGGTGTCGGCACCGCTAAGTGCAGAAACGATGTCGCTCTGTTGCAGTCGCAACAACGCAGTTAGACGCTGATGTACAGACGCACACATATGCAATAGGCGTTACATTCACGCCTCGAGTGTAGACAAGAGCGCGGAGTTCAGTTCAAAACGACTGCACTTTGCGTGCCTTCTAAGCCGCGCTAAAAGATTTTTCTTCCCAAGTGCCACAGATGTCCAAATGCTGCAGCCAACACAGGCAGCATTAAAAAGTTGAAACAATATTCCATGCTTAACGCGACACGACAAGCGTAAGGCTAACACAAGAAGCAAAATGCTTTTATATGACGTACTTGAGAATAAGTGCCTTGCGGGATGTACGCTCAGCGATGTCGTAATAAAACAGTATTTGAGATGCCAGTTTAGAATTCTTTTCAGCTAAACTTTATGAGTGTATAGCAATTACGTTTGATTCGTCTGGAAGGCATTGTTTTTTTTTACAAAACACAAGATGTACACGACCAGGACCCTCTCGTTTCAACTGTGCACAGCTTGGAGTAAAAGACGACACGAAAGGTAGAACAATGGTGTTCTTTCAGTGAAAGCAACTGACTGTAGCTAGCAAGCACATTTGCAGGTAAGGTTTTCCCCTAATGATACGAATGTTTTTCATTAATGACCAAGTTTTCTAGATTAGATTTTCTACGTTGACGTTCAGCTATCGCAATGAAAGAAATGCCCAAATTCTGCCATCGCATCATCGTAATTTTTTTCGTCGCCTTGAACTTGTCTGAGGTGTGAAACAACATTGAGATGTGCCAGCTTTTTTTTCTTCATCCACACTTCTTGCATGGCAGTGGTCGCACTCGTATCTCGTTCTTGTATTGAAAAACACTGGGCCTATAGCATTTACAGTAACTCAGTTCAACTACGTGGCATTCGTTTAGGTCGAAAAAGGTGATTTAGGAGCGCCCACTCGCAATACGGGAGTGCATGGCCTCACGAGCTCAATGCTTGCGCATGGGTTCAATTTTTCTTAGGGGCGAAGTTTCTTAAGCTGTGAGTCGTGTGTCGCCGATGTATGCAGTTGTTGTAGTTGTAGTAGTCGTAGCTACCTCTCGTTCAGTCCTTGAAATGTCCACTGGATGGCGGTACTTGTATACGATAAATATATGATGAAAAGATGCAAGATGACGGTACTTGGAGTGTTCACTGGATGGACAGACAGACGCACGCATGGACGGACGGATGGATGTACCGAAGCACGGACGGATCGACGCACAAACGGACAAACATACGAACGGACGCATGAACGGATGAACGGATGGTCAGACGCTCGGACGGATGGATGGACTGATGAACGCTTCTCCACACTCACCGTCATTCCCTCCATGGATATGCTTTGATCTTTTGTTTCCACACCTAGGTAAATATTTTGTATGTGGGATCGTACCCAGGTGAGAGAGCCGCGTCTAGTAATGTAAACAAGTGCTATTGGAAGCCTTGCGCAATCTTTGATCTTGTGAAGCCACGCACTACTGTGTTGTGAGTCATGTCGAGTGCAATTGTGCAGCCACGGCCACGTCCGGGTAGAGCACTCGAGCAGCCGGTTCTCGCTCTGCGGGCAGAAACCATGAGGCAGTTTCGGGCTCTGAAGTGGTATACCAGGGGCATGCAAAGCCCAGTTATTAGGCCGACCACGTCAGAGCCTGATACGTTTAATCAGAAGCACCACTTGTGGCGTCAGCTTCATCAAATCGGGACCCACTGCTGGGTGGCGTCATGATCCTCCAATCCGGAGCCGCTGCGCTGGGTTGCACCCATGAGCGAGTAGTACTGCCACGCATTGCGTAATATTCGCCAGACTGGATGGTGCCGATTGCATCATCGGACTGCTATCGGGCCCGTGGGTTGGGAAAGCTTGCGTTGCGTAGCGTTAAGACGCACCGGCGCCGCCGGGTTAGATGACGTCGTAGAGATGGGGGTGTCAGGCGGGCTCACTCGCTGGCCTTGACACAGATTGCCTTTGCAGAGGCATTGACGTTCTGTCTCGACTCCCCGGCGTAGCAGTAAATAACAGGTCCTAAAATGTAAATCACTATTTGTACGTTATGTGCAGCACCACTTGCTCCTTGCTGGATTCTTCACATTACATCAATTCTCACTGTACATGGAATCCGCCAGTTTTTCGTTCTTTGCGTTCTAATCTCCCTAATGTGATATGTGGTCATGACTTAAAGCTTAAAAGGGATTTTTATGGTGTTTGTATGGTACCTATAATGCCTATTTTCGGCCATTTTGCCTATAGGTGCCCATAAATGTCCGTTTTTGAAATCAGCGTCTACATAAACAATAGGGAGTTTAAGAATACCGTTTGTAAGCGCTGCGGGCGTTGCGGGCGCAGCGGGTGCCATATAAGCTTTAGAATAGCGTTTGTCCTGATGCAAACCGCAACGCATGATCGCAGCGACACCGTAGCCTCGATACCAGCGTTTGCAGGCCACATGCGGGCTGCGATCACCCCACGCTATTTCGGATTTTCTGCGCGTGGGCCGCAAATGCGACCACCGACTCACGTTAAGACGCATGCGCAGTGGCAGTGACCGCACCGCAAGGGCTCGCAGTGCGCTATTCTATTTATCTGAACTTTTGCCTTCGAGTGCACTTTCAGACCAATATTATATTACCTGTCAGTAGTGATAGTTCCAACCTTATGGGGGTTCAAACTAGATCCCTATCTGAACCAACTGCCGTAAAAAAAAACTCCTATAGTAGCAGTAGGGACCACCAGGGGGCCACGGAGTGCAGACACCCATGTCGCGTCGGCTCTGCAGATTTTGAGTGATTCTCAGCGTGAAATCGAAGAATTGACGGACGCCTTCTTACAGTGAAGAAAGTGAAAGTTCCACGGAACCCCGTGATACCACTCTCAAGTAGGTTGACGGTTATTTTTCGGCACATCGGCCACTTTTCTATAACGCCGACGAACGCACGACGCCTTTGCCTCCTGCTGCTGTGCATAATGCGCTTGGCCTAGCTTACGGACGCTGGCGTCTTGAGCCCCCTCAAGGCGGCGTCTTCTCGGGTTAATGCCACAGGATGGCTACGATGAGCGTGGACAGCGAGGATATCACGCAACAAGAGTATGAGAACGAAGCAGGTTGGCGCCTTGTCAACAGAAGAGGACGAGACAACAAAGAAACCACAACGCATGAAGCCAAGGACCAAGAAACACACTTCTCAAGCGAGAACGTGGTCAGTAATAGGTGGAGGAAGGGACAGAGAGCAAGACGAATTGTGGCTGCGAGCAGGATGCCCCGTCTGCCGAAGGGAGATTACAAGATAATTGTGCGCCCACGTGACGGCTTCAAGGTCATCGCAGTCAAGTGGTGGGGGCCCGGTCAAGACGTCTTTCAAGCCGTACGCTAGAACCTCGGTGCCCACCGAGGGATCGGAGAGCCTGTAACGCCGCCATGGACAGACAAAATAGCTACACGATTTGGCAATGAAATTGTCGAGGATAAAATCGAAAACGATACATTTTGCGACAACATCTTAAAGACACCAGCACCCCTGATGTTATAATGGTGCAAGAAACGTACGGTCTCGCCAAATTGTCGGGATATAAGTCATTCGGCAGTGCTGATGGAGAGACAAAGGTATTAGCAACGTTGGTTAAGCGAAATAACGTGATGGTGCAACATGACACGGAAATTAAGGCAATAAATCACATTCTCCTCGAACTCATACCCATGCGCAAAACAGAGGACAGTCTTTTTTTATTGAATATTTACAGCAGTCCTAAATGCAGAAAGCATAAGTTCCGCACACTGTTTTGCAAAACCCTCGATATAACTGGCGAACGGGCGCTAGTGATTGGAGGAGCCTTCAACGCCCCACACAGTGCATGGGGATACAGGATCGAAGCCCAGAAAGGCAGGAACTTGTGGTTCGGCGCACAGGAGGAGGGCCTGACGCTCGTGACCGATCCATCCATTCCTACAAGAACAGATACTAGCGTTTGCGCGTATACCACGCCAGAGTTGACATTCACCAAAAACATACTGGACACGCAGTGGACCAATACGCAACATGACTTGGGAAGCGATCATTTAATACTTGAAATAACGGTGAGGGTAGGGCCGCGGAAGGCAAAAAGCATACAACTTAAACTTGTCGACTGGGACAAGTTCCGGAACATCAGAGAAGAGCCCGACGAAATGATACAGAATATTGAGGAATGGACCAAAAAGTTAAATAGAGACGTGGAGGCATCTACGCAAACGGTGCCACAGGAGGCGCAGCTAGAGTGTGTAGACAATAACCTTCTCCGCATGTGGGAAGCTAAGGAAGGTTTTGCAACGGAGGGAGAAAAACAAAAGCAAAACCAGACACTTCGTAGAAGGATAGCTAAATTAAACAGGGATATAGAGCAATACGCCCAGTAGATGTGCGGACAACAGTGGGAGGAAAAATGCAATGACATGGACAACCAGACAGGAATGGCGAAAACGTGGAACATCCTTAGACATCTGTTGAACCCGGACGGAAACAAGTTGGCAGAAAGGCACAATATTATTCGGTTAATACAAAGGTATCAAGGTACAGAGCAGGATTTCCTGAATGAAATCAAGAAAACATACATCTCTCAAAAGCTTCCCGTTACACACCCTGATTACACAGGGCTGGCAAATGATGATTTGGACAACGAGATCGGTGAGGCTGAAGTGAGGGCCGCGTTACAAAAACTCAATACTAGATCATCACCTGGACTAGATGGCATAACTAACAAAACGCTACGCAATTTGGATGACGAGTCCATAACTAAGTTATCTGAATTTATTAACAAATCATGGAAGGCATGACAGACTCCGCAACAATGGAGGATGGCAAAAATTGTGCTAATACCGAAGCCAGGCAAGCGACTGCAGATTGTGGAGTTGAGAGCTATATCTCTCACATCTTGCGTGGGGAAACTCATAGAGCACGTAATTCTGGAGAGGATAACTATTTATCTAGAATACCGGGATGGGCTTCCACCCACAATGTTAGAGTCCAGGAGAAACCTCTCAACGCAAGACGCAATGCTACAGCTAAAACATCAGATTATAGATAATCCGGGAACAGCGACAAAGACCATTCTAGGGTAAGACCTAAAGAAGGCCTTTGATATTGTAACCCATGCAACGGTGCTGAAAAGGGTAAACGATCTAGGTCTGGGAAAACGAACGTACAATTACGTGCGTAATTTCTTGACGGGAAGGAAGGCAAAGATCATAATAGGGGGCCTAGTTTCGGATGAAATTGAGATAGGCAGTGCAGGTACGCCGTAAGGCTCGGTATTATAGCCTATGTTATTTAATCTGGCCCTAATTGAACTGCCAACCAAACTCCAAGCGATCGAAGGACTGAATCACACAATATATGCAGACGACATTACCCTACGGGTGAGAAGTGGGAGTGATGGTCGAATAGAGGAAACGCTTCAAACAGCAGTCGAAACGGTCGAGCGATATCTGGAAGGTGCTGGGCTAGCCTGCTCTGTGGAAAAATCGGAGCTGTTGCTGTACAGATTTACTCGTAGAGGTCGCAAACCAGGCAACTGCCTGAAAGATCTCGCTCCTAGAGAAGAAATGCAGTTAAGAACAGCCGATGGAAAAAACCATACCCATAGTCGACAGGATCAGGGTACTGGGTCTGCTTATCGAAGCCAAGGGCAACAACGGAGAAACTCTCAGACGACTGTATGCAACCGTAGCCCAAATATTGGGACTCGTAAAAAGGATAGCAACTAGGCACAGTGGCATGAGGGAGGAAAACACGATAAGTTTGATACAGGCATTCGTGGTAAGCAGAATAGTATACGTAGCGCCGTACTTAAAATGGCAAGTCGCGGAAAAGTTCAAGTTACACTGCCTCATTCGAAAAATATTTGAACTAGCCATAGGGCTACCGATTAGCACAAGCACCGACAAACTGCTACAGCTAGGCCTGCCCGCTACCATAGATGAGCTCAATAAGCCGCAGCGTATGGCGCAATATGAACGTCTCTCTAAGACACGAGCAGGAAGACATATCCTAGAGTGACTAGGCAAAACGTATCACACACAACAGGGCGTCAAGGTAGACATCCCAAGAGAGACCAGGGAAACAATGATGATACCCCCCTTGCCAAAAAACATGCACCCGGAACACAATAAGGCCAGACGAGAGACAAGAGCAAAGCAAATACCAAAAAAGTTCGGTAATGACAAGGATGCAGTTTTCGTAGACGCTGCTCGATACAAGCGCAGACGGCGGTTTACGGCAGTCTTAATCGTTAGCAACAAACGCTGTACGACATGCACGACGAAACGCACCACAAGTACCGAGACAGCGGAAGAGGTAGCCATAGCGCTCGCAGTAGCTCAGACAAACGCAACCGTAGTAGCCAGTGACTCTCAAACGGCAGTGAGAAACTTTGCCAACGGCCGCATCTCCCTGGAGGCAAGTATATGTATACGTATTCTACAAGAAGGGTGTCGAACAAGCCCCAGAAATGCATACATTATATAGACACCAGCTCACGCCATCGTGGGGCGACAGCAACAACGGGGCTGTACATGACGCAGCTCGAGGGCTCACCGACCGAGCTGCCCTCTCAAGTGCCG